>NC_068427.1:46239281-46356781 GCF_023373465.1 Oncorhynchus keta | reverse complement strand
TGGACGGTGTACCCCACGTGTATCCCGTTGGACGGTGTACCCCACGCGTAATAATAGTGAAGACATCAAAACTATGAAATGACACATATGGAATCATGTAACTAAAAAAGTGATCCAAAACCATCTCAATTGGGTTGAGGTCAGGTGATTATGGAGGCCAGGTCATCTGATGCAGCAATCCATCACTCTCCTTCTTGGTCAAACAGCCTGGAGGTGTGTTGGGTCATTGTCCTGTTGAAAAACAAATGATAAACCCACTAAGCGCAAACCAGATGGGATGGCGTATCACTGCAGAATGCTGTCGCCATGCTGGTTAAGTGTGCCTTGAATTATAAATAAATCACTGACAGTGTCACCAGCACACCTCCTCTGCGTTTCACGGTGGGAACCACACATGCAGAGATAATCCGTTCACCTACTCTGCGTCTCACAAAGACACAGCGGTTGGAACCAAAAATCTTGAGTCGAGGAGTCGACGGAGTAGGTGCTGGTTTCCAATGTTCATTATCTGGGTTTCATAGTGAATCAAGAGAAGAGATGTTTTAATCCATCTCAGCGCATTTCGTTTCTGGATCTCGAGTTTGACTTGTCGAGAATCGTGCATTCTTGTCCCCGCAGAGGGAGGCCGGTTTCTAGTTGTGCTTGGCCCAATTTTGGCTGGGTCACAGTGCGTTTTCGTCAGTACCTGCGCCCATATGGTGGATGATGGCTTCTATGATGACTTTGGTTCCACTCTGGCTGTTGCTGAAGTGATGTAATATTGTTGGGTGATAGACACTCGCTTGGACGCAGCACGACATCTAAACCAGCCTCTCCTGGTATCCCCGTCATGCCTAAGGGGCGTTGTGGAGGGACCCGTGGCTGTTGTCGCTGAGTAATCCCATGGGTCGAGTTATATCCCACAAGGTGATCTCGACAGACGCATGGAGGGTGCGCTGTGCCGAGGGCAACACATATCGGGGTTGTGGACAGTGTTGCAGAGCGGCCTGCACATCAATTACCTGGAACTGTTGGAGGTGTACATGGCGCTCAGGTGTTTTTCCCATTGTTGACAGTTCAGCATTTTTTTTTTTTTTTTCACCTTTATTTAACCAGGTAGGCAAGTTGAGAACAAGTTCTCATTTACAATTGCGACCTGGCCAAGATAAAGCAAAGCAGTTCGACAGGTACAACGACACAGAGTTACACATGGAGTAAAACAAACATACAGTCAATAATACAGTATAAACAAGTCTATATACAATGTGAGCAAATGAGGTGAGAAGGGAGGTAAAGGCAAAAAAGGCCATGGTGGCAAAGTAAATACAATATAGCAAGTAAAACACTGGAATGGTAGTTTTGCAATGGAAGAATGTGCAAAGTAGAAATAAAAATAATGGGGTGCAAAGGAGCAAAATAAATAAATAAATTAAATACAGTTGGGAAAGAGGTAATTGTTTGGGCTAAATTATAGGTGGGCTATGTACAGGTGCAGTAATCTGTAAGATGCTCTGACAGCATGTGCTGGTGAGGACCGAAAACAGGACAGCGGTGGCGCAGGCAGGGGTGCGGTCTCAAGCTCTCTTATCCTTTGCTCGCTCTCTACTGCTGTGGAGCAGTGCAACACTTTCCCTCACTCCAGGTACCCATGGGTGGTCTCCTAGATATAGAAAATATTAGGCAGGGCTGGACATAGATCTTTACGCATCGTGAGAAAATGCGACTTATCAGCAGTTTTTCTAGATAAGGCACCTGGGTGCTCCGTTAGAAATGGATGCTCTCACGCACCAGGGGCCTTTGACCCTCCGTTACACTTTTCCCGCTGTGGATCTGATTCAGCACTCACTAGACGGTACGTTGGGAGGGCTTGTCCTTGATCCTTGTGGCTCCCCATTGGCCCAAACGACCTTGGTTCATGGGGATCATCCTTTTAGACGGGATTGCGCAGGGACCTGTTGTCCCAGGTGCACGGACATGTCTGGAACCAGCGGCCGGAGATTTGTAATCTGTGGGCGTGGCCCCTGAAAGGTCCAATCTGATGGCAAGATGTTTACCTCTAAACGTCGTTGCTACTATCCAGTCTGTATGAAGTTCGCCCTTGACGACTCTAAGTTGACATTACGTCCTAATGTGACCTTTGACCCTAAGGTCATGACTATGTCCTATACAGGTCTTTAGTTTTTGAGCTTTTCAGGTTGCATGCCCTGTGTCCAGTACGAGCATTACCATGTACATTGAGCGGACCAGGGTTGTCAGTTTGTGTGACTAACTTTTTGTCTGTTTTGATAATCCGGCTCGTGGTAGAACGCTTTCTAAGCAGCATCTCTCCAACTGGATTGTGGAGGATATCTCTCTGGCAAATGACAGGAATTACATAGCGGTGTACACGCCCACTCTACCAGGGGTCTGGCGGCCTCTTGGACGTTGTTTAAAGGGTTGCCTGAAGGATATATTTGTGTTGCGGCTAGTTGAGCATCACCACACACTTTTTGTGAGGTTTTATCGCTTGGATGACACTCCTCCCAGTGTATGGGTAGATTGCGCAATACCCAGATACCGGAGGTTTTCCTGTCAGGTTGGAACTCTGGGTGGTCTGTGGTGGGGCCATTTAATTTGGTGTCCACTGGGGGTTCGGCTTGGGGCTTGATTTCATATCCCCGTAGCTGTGTGGTACCTCGTTTCCCTCCTTCAGGGAACAGTAGTTATATATTATGTGTTGTACCGAGTTGACCGACTGAAAGGGAACGTAGAGTTATGCCTTATTCTCATGTTGACTAAATTACCCCATTTACTTTTAACACTCTGCAAAGCTTCAGGAGAAGGCTTTGGATTCATATTACACCATTTTTTTTACACTCTCCCAATTACCTATGGCAACAGTTTAAAAGCCTTTTCCTTCATGATACTTAGTTTTTATCACTGTGTGTGTTCTGGTAGATTACGTAGCCCAGAACCAACTATTTTCTCCAAAACCAACCGTTTCGTCACCAGGTAGCCCAGAACCAACTGTTTTCTCACTCGCGGCCCTCTGGTACACATACATAGTGTTGTTAATGAATGAGTGAGTCATCAGTCCAGGAGAAACAAGGGGAATATTTTTTTTCCTTGTTTGTTTTTTTTAAGCAAAATGAAGTGATGTATTTATAGCCAAGGCTTAAAAAGAACATTGGTTGGAACAAAGCCTCAGCTTCATCTGTGCTTTGCTGTCCCATATGACTTGTCAGAGTTGGTGTGATTCATATAGTGATATAAACAGAGTGAGTATCCGTCTTGACTATGTCAGAAGAGACCGCAGAAGGTCTTATGGAAATCCACCTGTAGATCACATTACTACATTCTCAAGTCTCCAAGTGGTACTGACACTCCTCTCCTCCCTCGCCTCCTCTCCCTCTCGTTTCTCTCCACTCTCCTCTCCTCCCTCCTCTCCCTCTCATTTCTCTCCATTCTCCTCTCCTCCCTCCCTCCTCTCCTTCCTCGCCTCCTCTCCCTCTCGTTTCAATCCATTCTCCTCTCCTCCCTCCCTCCTCTCCCTCTCATTTCTCTCCATTCTCCTCTCCTCCCTCCCTCCTCTCCTTCCTCCCTTCCTCTCCTCTCAGGTCCCCTCTCTCCCTGTGAGTGCCAGTATGTCGCCCACGCGCCTCCACTCCTCCAACCCCAACCTGTGCGCTGAGCAGGTGGACTTCCAGACCCCTGTCTCTCGCCAGATTCCTGACAACATGGAGTGTGGCGGTGACTACATCAAACTACAGGAGGACTTCTGCCTCATCGCTCAGAAAGGTATAGTGGCTAGTGAAAGTATTCACCCCCTTGGCATTTTTCCTATGTTGTTGCCTCACAACCTGGAATTAAAATAGATTTTTTTGGGGGGGGGGTTGTATCATTTGTTTTACACCACATGCCTACCACTTCAAAGATGCAAAATTGTTATTGTTATTTTTATTGTTATTGTGAAACTAACAAGAAATAAGACAAAATAAAAAAGAACTTAAGCATGCATAACGATTCACCCCTCCAAAGTCAATACTTTGAAGAGCCACCTTTTGCAGCAATTACAGTTGCAAGTCTCTTGGGGTATGTCTCTATTAGCTTGGCACATCTAACCACTGGGATTTTTGCCCATTCTTCAAGGAAATACTGTGTACAGCAATCTTTAAGTCATACCACAGATTCTCAATTGGATTGAGGTCTGGGCTTTGACGAGGCCATTCCAAGACATTTAAATGTTTCCCTTTAAACCACTCGAGTGTTGCTTTAGCAGTATGCTTAGGCTCATTGTCCTGCTGGAAGGTGAACCTCTGTCCCTGTCTCAAATCTCTGGAAGATTGAAACAGGTGTGATTGTATACACAATCACACACAATCACACACATATACTGTATACACAATCACACACATATACTGTATACACAATCACACACATACACACATATACTGTATACACAATCACACACATACACACATATACTGTATACACAATCACACACATACACACATATACTGTATACACAATCACACACATACACACATATACTGTATACACAATCACAAACACACACACACAAACACACACATACAAACACGCACAGTCTGCTGCACTGATTGATAGGTCATGTTAACTACACTGGAATGCATTTTACACCAACCAACAAATGTATTTACACTTCACGTCCAGATGAACAAATCATAGGCCCCGGGGTTTTGTTATCCCCAGCACAACCTCCTGGAACACCCTCATTTTCTGTAATGAAATCATAGGGCCTGGGGTTTTGTTATCCCCAGCACAACCTCCTTGCACACCCTCATTTTCTGTAATGAAATCATAGGGCCTGGGGTTTTGTTATCCCCAGCATAACCTCCTGGAACACCCTCATTTTCTGTAATGAAATCATAGGGCCTGGGGTTTTGTTATCCCCAGCACAACCTCCTGGAACACCCTCATTTTCTGTAATGAAATCATAGGGCCTGGGGTTTTGTTATCCCCAGCACAACCTCCTGGAACACCCTCATTTTCTGTAATGAAATCATAGGGCCTGGGGTTTTGTTATCCCCAGCACACCCTCATTTTCTGTAATGAAATCATAGGGCCTGGGGTTTTGTTATCCCCAGCACAACCTCCTGGAACACCCTCATTTTATGTAATGAAATCATAGGGCCTGGGGTTTTGTTATCCCCAGCACAACCTCCTGGAACACCCTCATTTTCTGTAATGAAATCATAGGGCCTGGGGTTTTGTTATCCCCAGCACAACCTCCTGGAACACCCTCATTTTCTGTAATGAAATCATAGGGCCTGGGGTTTTGTTATCCCCAGCACAACCTCCTGGCACACCCTCATTTTCTGTAATGAAATCATAGGGCCTGGGGTTTTGTTATCCCCAGCACAACCTCCTGGAACACCCTCATTTTCTGTAATGAAATCATAGGGCCTGGGGTTTTGTTATCCCCAGCACAACCTCCTGGAACACCCTCATTTTCTGTAATGAAATCATAGGGCCTGGGGTTTGTTATCCCCAGCACAACCTCCTGGAACACCCTCATTTTCTGTAATGAAATCATAGGGCCTGGGGTTTGTTATCCCCAGCACAACCTCCTGGAACACCCTCATTTTCTGTAATGAAATCATAGGGCCTGGGGTTTGTTATCCCCAGCACAACCTCCTGGAACACCCTCATTTTCTGTAATGAAATCATAGGGCCTGGGGTTTGTTATCCCCAGCACAACCTCCTGGAACACCCTCATTTTCTGTAATGAAATCATAGGCCCCGGGTTTTTGTTATCCCCAGCACAACCTCCTGGAACACCCTCATTTTCTGTAATGAAATCATAGGGCCTGGGGTTTTGTTATCCCCAGCACAACCTCCTTGCACACCCTCATTTTCTGTAATGAAATCATAGGGCCTGGGGTTTTGTTATCCCCAGCACAACCTCCTGGAACACCCTCATTTTCTGTAATGAAATCATAGGGCCTGGGGTTTTGTTATCCCCAGCACAACCTCCTGGAACACCCTCATTTTCTGTAATGAAATCATAGGGCCTGGGGTTTTGTTATCCCCAGCACAACCTCCTGGAACACCCTCATTTTCTGTAATGAAATCATAGGGCCTGGGGTTTTGTTATCCCCAGCACAACCTCCTGGAACACCCTCATTTTCTGTAATGAAATCATAGGGCCTGGGGTTTGTTATCCCCAGCACAACCTCCTGGAACACCCTCATTTTCTGTAATGAAATCATAGGGCCTGGGGTTTTGTTATCCCCAGCACAACCTCCTGGAACACCCTCATTTTCTGTAATGAAATCATAGGGCCTGGGGTTTTGTTATCCCCAGCACAACCTCCTGGAACACCCTCATTTTCTGTAATGAAATCATAGGGCCTGGGGTTTTGTTATCCCCAGCACAACCTCCTGGAACACCCTCATTTTCTGTAATGAAATCATAGGGCCTGGGGTTTTGTTATCCCCAGCACACCCTCATTTTCTGTAATGAAATCATAGGGCCTGGGGTTTTGTTATCCCCAGCACAACCTCCTGGAACACCCTCATTTTCTGTAATGAAATCATAGGGCCTGGGGTTTTGTTATCCCCAGCACAACCTCCTGGAACACCCTCATTTTCTGTAATGAAATCATAGGGCCTGGGGTTTTGTTATCCCCAGCACAACCTCCTGGAACACCCTCATTTTCTGTAATGAAATCATAGGGCCTGGGGTTTTGTTATCCCCAGCACAACCTCCTGGCACACCCTCATTTTCTGTAATGAAATCATAGGGCCTGGGGTTTTGTTATCCCCAGCACAACCTCCTGGAACACCCTCATTTTCTGTAATGAAATCATAGGGCCTGGGGTTTTGTTATCCCCAGCACAACCTCCTGGAACACCCTCATTTTCTGTAATGAAATCATAGGGCCTGGGGTTTGTTATCCCCAGCACAACCTCCTGGAACACCCTCATTTTCTGTAATGAAATCATAGGGCCTGGGGTTTGTTATCCCCAGCACAACCTCCTGGAACACCCTCATTTTCTGTAATGAAATCATAGGGCCTGGGGTTTTGTTATCCCCAGTACAACCTCCTGTAACACCCTCATTTTCTGTAATGAAATCATAGGGCCTGGGGTTTTGTTATCCCCAGCACAACCTCCTGGAACACCCTCATTTTCTGTAATGAAATCATAGGGCCTGGGGTTTTGTTATCCCCAGCACAACCTCCTGGAACACCCTCATTTTCTGTAATGAAATCATAGGGCCTGGGGTTTTGTTATCCCCAGCACAACCTCCTGGAACACCCTCATTTTCTGTAATGAAATCATAGGGCCTGGGGTTTTGTTATCCCCAGCACAACCTCCTGGAACACCCTCATTTTCTGTAATGAAATCATAGGGCCTGGGGTTTTGTTATCCCCAGCACAACCTCCTGGAACACCCTCATTTTCTGTAATGAAATCATAGGGCCTGGGGTTTTGTTATCCCCAGCACAACCTCCTGGAACACCCTCATTTTCTGTAATGAAATCATAGGGCCTGGGGTTTTGTTATCCCCAGCACAACCTCCTGGAACACCCTCATTTTCTGTAATGAAATCGGCACACAAAGATGCAATTTGTTAACTTCAGTAGCTGCCCATGGGTAAATTTACTGGGGGGGAAAGCCAACCAGACCAGTTGAAATATCGCGTTGGACATAGGCTACACGTCCGTGACATAAGGCCGATAAGCTGTCAACCCACAGACAAAGTTCCAAGATGAGAGAAACACTGCTCTTGCTCGTACCACTTGTTTTATAAGAATCCAAAATGTCACTTTTGAAACACCTGCAACAGTCAGCAAGGTTGTTTGGGGAAAGTATATGTTCTCTTTCATTGTCTCATTACTGTATATGTTCTTACTATAAAATAGGAAGTATACAGTGCTTCCGGAAAGTATTCAGAACCCTTGAATTTTTCCACATGTTGTTATGTTACAGCCTTATTCTAAAATGGATTAAATAAATACAAATCTTGAGCAATCTACACACAGTAGCCAATAATGACATCACAATACCCCATAATGACATCACAATACCCCATAATGACAAAACGAAAACACGTTTTTAGAAATGTTTGCAAATGTATCATAAAAAAAAACCAGATACCTTATTTACATAAGTATTCAGACCCTTTGCGATGAGACTTGAAATTGATCTCAGGTGCCTCCTGTTTCCATTAATTATCCTTGAGTCCACATGTGGTAAATTCAATTGATTGGACATGATTTGGAAAGGCACGCACCTGTTGATATAAGATCCCACAGTTGACAGTGGCACTGTCACGGTGAAACCTGGCACCATCCCTACGGTGAAGCATGGTGGTGACAGCATCATACTGTGGTGATGTTTTTCAGCAGCAGAGACTGGGAGACTAGTCAGGATCGAGGGAAAGATGAACGGAGCAAAGTACAGAGAGATCCTTGATGAAAACCTGCTCCAGAGCGCTCAGGACCTCAGACTGGAGCGAAGGTTCACCTTCCAATAGGACAATGACCCTAAGCACACAGCCAAGACAACACAGGAGTGGCTTCGGGACAAGTCTCTGAATGTCTATGAGAGGCCCGGCCAGAGGCCGGACTTGAACCCGATCTAACATCTCTAGAGAGACCTGAAAACAGCTGTGCAGCAACACACCCCATCCAACCAGACAGAGCTTGAGAGGATCTACAGAGAAGAATAGGAGAAATGCCTAAATACAGGTGTGTCAAGCTTGTAGAGTCATACCCAAGAAGACTCAATGCTACAATATTAATTGAATACATTTTTTAGAATAAGGCTGTAACGTAACAAAATGTGGAAAAAGTGAAGGGGTCTGAATACTTTCCGAGTGCACTGTATATATTAAAACGTATTATTATATTATTATTTGTGTTTTTGCTGCCTAGCCCAGGGAAGCTCCTGCATCGGTCCGTCCCTTTACACCATACCAGCAAAGTGTAGGGAAACCATTAGTAAGAGTTGTAAGTAACCAGAGAGCGTGTTTAAAGTGACTTCTGGTTCCTGTCTTTTGCAGTCCACTCCATGTTGAAGTCTGCGTTCAACACAGTGGCCATGGAGAAGGAGAAGATCAAATCTGTTCTCTCAGACCAGGAGCAGTCAGAGCGGCCTGCCCAGGTCATCACCCTCAGGAAGTCTCTGTCACAGGTGAGACCGGCAGGTGTTCATTTAGAATTCTCTTTCTACACTACCCGTAATCCTCCCGCACTGGGACCAGTCACTATAAATGGTTAATTGTGTTGTTTTCTTTGTCAGAACACATTACATCACCTTAAATATTATGTGCAGCACTTGAAACATGAAATGTACTGGCTGGAGAGATGAGGGGTTTCAAAGGAATTGGTATGACTTTCATCACTGCTTGAGATTGATTTCTGTTTCTTTGCGAATGGATCCATTGCATATAGTCACATAGTGAGACGAAAACAGAGCAGCCATGGTATGTAGTGTAGAGCTGAATATGAATGTAGAGCTGTAGAATATAGATCCAGTTGTGATGTTTATCTGTTTAGTTCTGTATTCCTCTCTCCACCCCTCTCATCCAGCTGACAGATTAGTGATTGATTAGTATTTCTCCTCATTTCAGGCCCTGTCCCAAAACGCTGAGCTTAAAACCCGACTGGGCCGCATCCACTCTGAGTCGGTCCTGTCTGAACAAACCATCAGTGTGAACCTCATCACCAGTCCTGATGAGGTAGCTAGCTACGTCTTCTACTGGATCAAGTTGTTGTTTTGTTGTCCTTGTCCCTGAAGTGCAGGACACTTGCCATTGCAGTGCTGGGTGTGCTTATGGCAGCCAGCTGGTAGCTACCAGGTGACGTCAGGGAGAATAGTGATCTTGTGTTTATCTCCTCTGTGGTGTTATACATCCTGTTGTAGAGCTGGACAAGTAGCTTTAGTTAACTGGAAAACATTGTGTATCCTCTGCTTTACTGCGTTTACCAATTAGGGTATTGATTCCTGTCCTTAAAGAAAGATGGTGTTTCCAGTATGTCTTGGCAGGTGAGCTCACTGATCATTAAAGTTGTGCTGAGCCTGACGTCAAGGTAAATGGAAAAAAAAACAATGTGATCCTACCAGGAATAAAGGAAGAATTAAGTCTCCAATGACTGCTGGGTCTCCACCGTCTCCACTTTCACACAGTTCAGTTCTATGTCGTCTCGCCACCTAAAGTCACTTAGTAAAAGACAATGTACTGATTGTGTTTCTCTGTTTCCTTAAAAAAGGGGGGTGAGCAGAGGGGAATCCCTCTGACTCAACAGACGTCCAATGAGAGCAGGCTATCGATGTCAGAGTCTGTGTCGGAGTTCTTCGACGCCCAGGAAGTGCTGCTGTCGGCCAGCTCGTCAGAGAACGAGGTGAGAGAGGGCTGGGGAGGGGGGCTCTCCAAACTAGAGGGGGGCACTCCAAACTAGAGGGGGCACTCCAAACTAGAGGGGGCTCTCCAAACTAGAGGGGGCACTCCAAACTAGAGGGGGGCACTCCAAAGTAGAGGGGGTCTCTCCAAAGTAGAGGGGGCTCTCCAAACTAGAGGGGGTCTCTCCAAACTAGAGGGGGTCTCTCCAAACTAGTCTCTCCAAAGGGGGTCTCTCCAAACTAGAGGGGGTCTCTCCAAACTAGAGGGGGCCTCTCAAAAACTCCAAACTAGAGGGGGACCTCTCCAAACTCTCCAAACTAGAGGGGGCCTCTCCAAACTAGAGGGGGACTCTCCAAACTCTCCAAGGGGGCCTCCAAACTAGAGGGGGCCTCTCCAAACTAGAGGGGGTCTCTCCAAACTAGAGGGGGGCCTCTCCAAACTAGAGGGGGGCCTCTCCAAACTAGAGGGGGGCCTCTCCAAACTAGAGGGGGGCCTCTCCAAACTAGAGGGGGCCTCTCCAAACTAGAGGGGGGCCTCTCCAAACTAGAGGGGGACTCTCCAGTCTCTAGTCTATAATGCTGCTGGGTCCAGTCATGTCCTTTAACTGAGTCCAATCATGTCCAATTTCTCATGAAACCAACTCCATTTTCAATGGTACGCCCTTCTTTATGAATTTCACATGGTCCTTCCTCCAGTCTGATGATTTGTCTGTTCTTAAGCCACAGAGTTGGCTTTTTTTAACTCACTGCCATGACAGACCCAATGCCATGAGTACCGAGCATCAGTCAATATGGCCCCATAAGAGCCATCACTCTTCAGGCCTATCTGGCTGCTCCCCAGGTGTGAAAACCAAGTGCTGCTATCTAGAGTTCTGCTGAAGGCTTACTCACCACGGAGATCCATCACCAGGCTAGAGCCAAACCCTCTGCCTCAGGGGCCTGGCCCTATTCAAACCAGCAGAGTTCTGTTGGTCAATAAACCCTCTGCCTCAGGGGCCTGGCCCTATTCAAACCAGCAGAGTGCGGTTGGTCAATAAACCCTCTGCCTCAGGGGCCTGGCCCTATTCAAACCAGCAGAGTTCTGTTGGTCAATAAACCCTCTTCCAGCAGCCGACTGTACTGCATTAGAGGCCATTACTACCAACAGCCACAATCTGCTATTCTCTGGTACCGTCAGTAAGATCATTGTATGTTACTATATATGTAAAGTGGAAATGCTGCAGTGTCTCATCTTGTGGTGACTGCAGAAAGAGAGAGAAGAGATAGCAAGCACTGACTGCAGTTTGTTAGTCACTGGCAAAATGCAGTGTGTGTGTGTACTGTACTGTACGTGTGTACTGTACTGTCCTGTGTGTGTGTGTACTGTACTGTGTGTGTGTGTGTACTGTACTGTGTGTGTGTGTACTGTACTGTGTGTGTGTGTGTGTGTGTGTGTGTGTGTGTGTGTGTGTGTGTGTGTGTGTGTGTGTGTGTGTGTGTGTGTGTGTGTGTGTGTGTGTGTGTACTGTACTGTACTGTGTGTACTGTATTGTGTGTGTGTGTGTGTGTGTGTGTGTGTGTGTGTGTGTGTGTGTGTGTGTGTGTGTGTACTGTACTGTGTGTGTGTGTACTGTACTGTGTGTGTACTGTACTGTGTACTGTACTGTACTGTGTGTGTACTGTACTGTGTGTGTACTGTGTGTGTGTGTGTGTGTGTGTGTGTACTGTAGTGTACTGTACTGTGTACTGTACTGTGTGTGTACTGTACTGTACGTGTGTGTGTGTACTGTACTGTGTTTGTGCGTGTGTGTGTACTGTACTGTGTGTGTGTGTACTGTACTGTGTGTGTGTGTGTGTGTGTGTACTGTACTGTACTGTGTGTGTGTGTGTGTACTGTACTGTGTGTGTGTGTGTGTGTGTGTGTGTGTGTGTGTACTGTACTGTACTGTGTGTGTGTGTATACTGTACTGTACTGTGTGTGTGTGTGTACTGTACTGTACTGTGTGTGTGTACTGTACTGTACTGTACTGTACTGTACTGTACTGTACTGTACTGTGTGTACTGTGTGTGTGTTACTGTACTGTGTGTGTGTACTTTACTGTGTGTGTGTACTGTACTGTGTGTGTGTGTACTGTACTGTGTGTACTGTGTGTGTGTGTTACTGTACTGTGTGTGTGTACTTTACTGTGTGTGTGTTGTGTGTGTGTGTACTGTACTGTGTGTGTGTGTGTGTGTACTGTACTGTGTGTGTGTTACTGTACTGTGTGTGTGTACTTTACTGTGTGTGTGTACTGTACTGTACTGTACTGTACTGTGTGTACTGTGTGTGTACTGTGTGTACTGACTCAGTGGCTCTGTGGTCTTCCTCTAACCCTCTAGGCCTCAGACGATGAATCATACGTCAGCGATGTGAGTGATAACATTTCAGAAGACAATGCCAGCGTGACTGATAACGTCTCCAGACAAAGTAGGTCCTCCTCAGCTTTCCAAAAATGCCTCTCCTTCCATTACAGTGTGTGTGTGTGAGGAGGGGATTGACCTCGCAGGCCTCACTGTGTGTCAACAGCTGCACTCGAGGCTTATGAAAGCTATCAGTGTGAAGTGCAGGAACGCCTCCATCTTCTATTCTAACCCGTCATCCTTCTACTATGTTTCAGTCGTGAACTACCTGTGGCTACGATGAGTGGCAAGGATGAGGATTTGACGAGGCCTTGTCGTTCAGACAGTCGTCAGTCCCGATGATGGTCCGTGACAGTACTGTACTTTCTTCTGGTTTCAGTGCCGAACGGAGACCTGGCTGGAAGTGCCTTCCGTAACGGGCGGCGCCCGTGTCTCCCCGCCCCCTCGCCAGACTGCAGCAACATCAACCTGTGGAACATCCTGAGGAACAACATAGGGAAGGACCTGTCCAAGGTGTCCATGCCCGTGGAGCTCAACGAGCCCCTCAACACCCTGCAGCACATGTGTGAAGAGCTGGAGTACACTGAGCTACTAGACAGGGCTGCCGATACGGAGGACCCTTATGAACGCATGGTACGGCCCATGCACTCACCTCTGTGTATGAAGGCATGGTACGGCCCAAACACTCACCCCTCTGAGTATGAACTCATGGTACGGCCAAAGACTCACCCCTCTGAGTATGAACTCATGGTACGGCCCAAACACTCACCCCTCTGAGTATGAACGCATGGTACGGCCCATGCACTCACCTCTGTGTATGAAGGCATGGTACGGCCCAAACACTCACCCCTCTGAGTATGAACTCATGGTACGGCCAAAGACTCACCCCTCTGAGTATGAACTCATGGTACGGCCCAAAGACTCACCCCTCTGAGTCGTATAAAGCTTCATGGTTACAGTTCTGAAAAGGCCACCATTATAACTCTGCATTCTCTACCACCACAAGCTATGACAAAATGGCACATTACTGTAACTCTTAGTGATGATGTGACCCAGTCAACCAGCTCACACAGAGGAAACATACCACAGAGACTCATCAGATGATGTAAAACCTCTTTATATTAGGATGCATTAGCAACCATAGACATTACCATCACTAACCCATACAGCGTGACCCAGTGTCTACCATCACTAACCCATACAGCGTGACCCAGTGTCTCCCATCACTAACCCATACAGCGTGACCCAGTGTCTACCATCACTAACCCATACAGCGTGACCCAGTGTCTACCATCACTAACCCATACAGCGTGACCCAGTGTCTACCATCACTAACCCATACAGCGTGACCCAGTGTCTCCCATCACTGACCCATACAGCGTGACCCAGTGTCTACCATCACTGACCCATACAGCGTGACCCAGTGTCTCCCATCACTAACCCATACAGCGTGACCCAGTGTCTCCCATCACTAACCCATACAGCGTGACCCAGTGCCTCCCACCACTGACCCATACAGCGTGACCCAGTGCCTCCCATCACTAACCCATACAGCGTGACCCAGTGTCTCCCACCACTAACCCATACAGCGTGACCCAGTGCCTCCCACCACTAACCCATACAGCGTGACCCAGTGTCTCCCACCACTGACCCATACAGCGTGACCCAGTGTCTCCCACCACTGACCCATACAGCGTGACCCAGTGTCTCCCACCACTAACCCATACAGCGTGACCCAGTGCCTCCCATCACTGACCCATACAGCGTGACCCAGTGTCTCCCATCACTAACCCATACAGCGTGACCCAGTGTCTCCCATCACTAACCCATACAGCGTGATCCAGTGCCTCCCACCACTAACCCATACAGCGTGACCCAGTGTCTCCCACCACTGACCCATACAGCGTGACCCAGTGTCTCCCACCACTGACCCATACAGCGTGACCCAGTGTCTCCCATCACTGACCCATACAGCGTGACCCAGTGTCTCCCATCACTAACCCATACAGCGTGACCCAGTGTCTCCCACCACTGACCCATACAGCGTGACCCAGTGCCTCCCATCACTAACCCATACAGCGTGACCCAGTGTCTCCCACCACTGACCCATACAGCGTGACCCAGTGTCTACCATCACTGACCCATACAGCGTGACCCAGTGTCTCCCACCACTGACCCATACAGCGTGACCCAGTGTCTCCCACCACTGACCCATACAGCGTGACCCAGTGTCTACCACCACTGACCCATACAGCGTGACCCAGTGCCTCCCATCACTAACCCATACAGCGTGACCCAGTGTCTCCCATCACTAACCCATACAGCGTGACCCAGTGTCTCCCATCAGTAACCCATACAGCGTGACCCAGTGTCTCCCACCACTAACCCATACAGCGTGACCCAGTGTCTCCCACCACTAACCCATACAGCGTGACCCAGTGTCTCCCATCAGTAACCCATACAGCGTGACCCAGTGTCTCCCATCAGTAACCCATACAGCGTGACCCAGTGTCTCCCATCACTAACCCATACAGCGTGACCCAGTGTCTCCCATCAGTAACCCATACAGCGTGACCCAGTGTCTCCCACCACTGACCCATACAGCGTGACCCAGTGTCTCCCACCACTAACCCATACAGCGTGACCCAGTGTCTCCCACCACTAATCCATACAGCGTGACCCAGTGTCTCCCACCACTAACCCATACAGCGTGACCCAGTGTCTCCCACCACTAACCCATACAGCGTGACCCAGTGTCTCCCATCACTGACCCATACAGCGTGACCCAGTGCCTCCCACCACTAACCCATACAGCGTGACCCAGTGTCTCCCATCACTAACCCATACAGCGTGACCCAGTGCCTCCCACCACTGACCCATACAGCGTGACCCAGTGCCTCCCACCTCTAACCCATACAGCGTGACCCAGTGTCTCCCATCACTAACCCATACAGCGTGACCCAGTGTCTCCCATCACTAACCCATACAGCATGACCCAGTGTCTCCCACCACTAACCCATACAGCGTGACCCAGTGTCTCCCATCACTAACCCATACAAATCAAATCAAATGTATTTATATAGTCCTTCTTACATCAGCTGATATCTCAAAGTGCTGTACAGAAACCCAGCCTAAAACCCCAAACAGCAAGCAATGCAGCTGTAGAAGCAGTGGCTAGAGAAAACTCCCTAGAAAGGCCAGAACCAAGGAAGAAACCTAGAGAGGAAACCAGGCTATGTGGGGTGGCCAGTCCTCTTCTGGCTGTGCCGGGTGGAGATTATAACAGAACATGGCCAAGATGTTCAAATGTTCATAAATGACCAGCATGGTCACTGACCCATACAGCATGACCCAGTGTCTACCACCACTAACCCATACAGCGTGACCCAGTGTCTCCCATCAGTAACCCATACAGCGTGACCCAGTGTCTCCCACCACTAACCCATACAGCGTGATCCAGTGTCTCCCACCACTGACCCATACAGCGTGACCCAGTGTCTCCCATCACTAACCCATACAGCGTGACCCAGTGTCTCCCACCACTAACCCATACAGCGTGACCCAGTGTCTCCCATCACTGACCCATACAGCGTGACCCAGTGTCTCCCATCACTGACCCATACAGCGTGACCCAGTGTCTCCCACCACTAACCCATACAGCGTGACCCAGTGTCTCCCACCACTAACCCATACAGCGTGACCCAGTGTCTCCCACCACTGACCCATACAGCGTGACCCAGTGTCTCCCACCACTAACCCATACAGCGTGACCCAGTGTCTCCCACCACTGACCCATACAGCGTGACCCAGTGTCTCCCATCACTAACCCATACAGCGTGACCCAGTGTCTCCCATCACTAACCCATACAGCATGACCCAGTGTCTCCCACCACTAACCCATACAGCGTGACCCAGTGTCTCCCATCACTAACCCATACAAATCAAATCAAATGTATTTATATAGTCCTTCTTACATCAGCTGATATCTCAAAGTGCTGTACAGAAACCCAGCCTAAAACCCCAAACAGCAAGCAATGCAGCTGTAGAAGCACAGTGGCTAGAGAAAACTCCCTAGAAAGGCCAGAACCAAGGAAGAAACCTAGAGAGGAAACCAGGCTATGTGGGGTGGCCAGTCCTCTTCTGGCTGTGCCGGGTGGAGATTATAACAGAACATGGCCAAGATGTTCAAATGTTCATAAATGACCAGCATGGTCACTGACCCATACAGCATGACCCAGTGTCTACCACCACTAACCCATACAGCGTGACCCAGTGTCTCCCATCAGTAACCCATACAGCGTGACCCAGTGTCTCCCACCACTAACCCATACAGCGTGATCCAGTGTCTCCCACCACTGACCCATACAGCGTGACCCAGTGTCTCCCATCACTAACCCATACAGCGTGACCCAGTGTCTCCCACCACTAACCCATACAGCGTGACCCAGTGTCTCCCATCACTGACCCATACAGCGTGACCCAGTGTCTCCCATCACTGACCCATACAGCGTGACCCAGTGTCTCCCATCACTAACCCATACAGCGTGACCCAGTGTCTCCCACCACTAACCCATACAGCGTGACCCAGTGTCTCCCACCACTGACCCATACAGCGTGACCCAGTGTCTCCCACCACTAACCCATACAGCGTGACCCAGTGTCTCCCACCACTGACCCATACAGCGTGACCCAGTGTCTCCCATCACTAACCCATACAGCGTGACCCAGTGTCTCCCATCACTAACCCATACAGCGTGACCCAGTGTCTCCCATCACTAACCCATACAGCGTGACCCAGTGTCTCCCATCACTAACCCATACAGCGTGACCCAGTGTCTCCCATCACTAACCCATACAGCGTGACCCAGTGTCTACCATCACTAACCCATACAGCGTGACCCAGTGTCTACCATCACTAACCCATACAGCGTGACCCAGTGTCTACCATCACTAACCCATACAGCGTGACCCAGTGTCTACCATCACTAACCCATACAGCGTGACCCAGTGTCTACCATCACTAACCCATACAGCGTGACCCAGTGTCTACCATCACTAACCCATACAGCGTGACCCAGTGTCTACCATCACTAACCCATACAGCGTGACCCAGTGTCTACCATCACTAACCCATACAGCGTGACCCAGTGTCTACCATCACTGACCCATACAGCGTGACCCAGTGTCTCCCACCACTGACCCATACAGCGTGACCCAGTGTCTCCCACCACTAACCCATACAGCGTGACCCAGTGCCTCCCACCACTGACCCATACAGCGTGACCCAGTGCCTCCCACCACTAACCCATACAGCGTGACCCAGTGTCTCCCACCACTAACCCATACAGCGTGACCCAGTGTCTCCCACCACTAACCCATACAGCGTGACCCAGTGTCTCCCACCACTAACCCATACAGCGTGACCCAGTGTCTCCCACCACTGACCCATACAGCGTGACCCAGTGCCTCCCATCACTGACCCATACAGCGTGACCCAGTGCCTCCCACCACTGACCCATACAGCGTGACCCAGTGCCTCCCATCACTGACCCATACAGCGTGACCCAGTGTCTCCCACCACTGACCCATACAGCGTGACCCAGTGCCTCCCATCACTGACCCATACAGCGTGACCCAGTGCCTCCCATCACTGACCCATACAGCGTGACCCAGTGTCTCCCACCACTGACCCATACAGCGTGACCCAGTGTCTCCCACCACTAACCCATACAGCGTGACCCAGTGTCTCCCACCACTAACCCATACAGCGTGACCCAGTGTCTCCCACCACTGACCCATACAGCGTGACCCAGTGTCTCCCATCACTAACCCATACAGCGTGACCCAGTGTCTCCCACCACTAACCCATACAGCGTGACCCAGTGTCTCCCACCACTAACCCATACAGCGTGACCCAGTGTCTCCCACCACTAACCCATACAGCGTGACCCAGTGTCTCCCACCACTAACCCATACAGCGTGACCCAGTGTCTCCCACCACTAACCCATACAGCGTGACCCAGTGTCTCCCACCACTAACCCATACAGCGTGACCCAGTGTCTCCCACCACTAACCCATACAGCGTGACCCAGTGTCTCCCACCACTAACCCATACAGCGTGACCCAGTGTCTCCCACCACTAACCCATACAGCGTGACCCAGTGTCTCCCACCACTGACCCATACAGCGTGACCCAGTGTCTCCCACCACTGACCCATACAGCGTGACCCAGTGTCTCCCACCACTAACCCATACAGCGTGACCCAGTGTCTCCCACCACTAACCCATACAGCGTGACCCAGTGTCTCCCATCACTAACCCATACAGCGTGACCCAGTGTCTCCCATCACTAACCCATACAGCGTGACCCAGTGTCTCCCACCACTAACCCATACAGCGTGACCCAGTGTCTCCCACCACTAACCCATACAGCGTGACCCAGTGTCTCCCACCACTAACCCATACAGCGTGACCCAGTGTCTCCCACCACTAACCCATACAGCGTGACCCAGTGTCTCCCACCACTAACCCATACAGCGTGATCCAGTCACTGGTACTGACAGACATGTTAGTTTGTCTATATCTGTGTGCGCTGCTCTGGCGTTGACAGGGACAAGCCCAAAGTAAACATTCTGAAGGCTTCCAGAGACAAAGGCCAGAAATATCATGCTCTGATGCAGCTGTCGACCTTGTTCAATCTCACATCTGTCCTTCCACTGACTTAGTTATCATAACAGGACGGTGTGTGAATACAAACATGTTGGACTTGTTAGATAAAAGACTATGACATTTCATTACTGGGCTGTTGTAAACCAGGATGTTCCAGGGGTTTAGCTGCTGTTACTTAATGGTACCATGCAGTATTTGATGCACAAATGATTCATGCATAACTTTCAGAAAAGGAGAATTTGTGTTTCAGTGTAACGACAGCAGCCATATTAATGTAAGGCATTGAAGACATTGTGTATGTGTAACGGATGTGAAACGCTAGCTTAGCGGTGGTGCGCGCTAAATAGTGTTTCAATCGGTGACGTCACTTTGATCTGAGAACTTGAAGCAGTGGTTCCCCTTACTCTGCAAGGGCCGCGGCTTTTGTGGAGCGATGGGTAACGATGCTTCGTGGGTGTCAGTTGTTGATGTGTGCAGAGGGTCCCTGGTTCGCGCCCTGGGAATGGGCGAGGGGACGGTCGAAAATTATACTGTTACATATGTTTTATGTAGTTTGTGTATTTTTTTTCTCTGCTACAGGCCATTATGGCAGCGTTCGTCATCTCAGGATACTCCTCCACGTACTACAGAGCGGGAAGTAAGCCATTCAACCCTTTACTGGGAGAGACGTATGAATGTATCCGTGAGGACAAGGGCATGTGTTTTATCGCTGAGCAGGTAGGTTCCCACAGTACTGCATTTTTAGATTATAATGAATGGACACGGTGAAACCTGATCCTAGATCATCTACTCCTATGAATACAGGCTCTGGCGTATTTACCAATACCTTTAACCCCCCCATACGTTGTATACGTTGTCTCTAAATGAATAAATACTGTAAATGTCCCTAAACAAAAAAAACAGGGCCAAATGTAGTCTCTATAGACAGACTGGTTGCCTCCCACAATGTACCATTGTTTCCTTGGTACCATTGTTTCCTTGGTACCATTGTTTCCTTGGTACCATTGTTTCCTTGGTACCATTGTTTCCTTGGTACCATCGTTTCCTTGGTACCATTGTTTCCTTGGTACCATTGTTTCCTTGGTACCATTGTTTCCTTGGTACCATTGTTTCCTTGGTACCATTGTTTCCTTGGTACCATCGTTTCCTTGGTACCATTGTTCCCTTGGTACCATTGTTCCCTTGGTCTGGGATTTCTGAGACCAGGTCAAATGTGCCCGTTCTCTTCCATGCACTGGAGTCGGTAAGGTCCATTTATAACTAACATGAGCTGCAGGTTGCAGCATTGTATTGTATTGTGCTGCAGACTGATCCTGTCAGGTCTTTAGTCTTTCAGAGTGCTTAAAGAAAGACTGTCCCAGTCTGCTGTTAGAGTAGGTCCAGGGTCAGATCCAGGGTCAGGTCCAGGGTCAGGTCCAAGTCCAGGGTCAGGTCCAGGGTCAGGTCCAAGTCCAGGGTCAGGTCCAAGTCCAGTATCAGGTCTAAGTCCAGGGTCAGGTCCAGGGAAGGCTGTCATTCTGCCCTCTTCTCTCTCTTTATGATGGGGACCCTGTTGTTGTCATCTCTCAGCTATTCTCCCTGACCTGACTGACTGAACCTGACTGACTGAACCTGACTGAACCTGACTGACTGAACCTGACTGGCCTGACTGAACCTGACTGACTGAACCTGACTGGCCTGACTGACTGGTCTGACTGAACCTGACTGGCCTGACTGAACCTGACTGAACCTGACTGGTCTGACTGAACCTGACTGGTCTGACTGAACCTGACTGGCCTGACTGAACCTGACTGGTCTGACTGAACCTGACTGGACTGAACCTGTCTGACTGAACCTGACTGGCCTGACTGAACCTGACTGAACCTGACTGGCCTGACTGAACCTGGCCTGACTGAACCTGACTGACTGGCCTGACTGAACCTGACTTGCCTGACTGAACCTGACTGGTCTGACTGACTGAACCTGACTGACTGAACCTGACTGAACCTGACTGGCCTGACTGAACCTGGCCTGACTGAACCTGACTGACTGAACCTGACTGACTGAACCTCACTGAACCTCACTGACTGGCCTGACTGAACCTGAATGACTGGCTGTACCTGAATGACTGGCCCGACTGAGAACCTGAATGACTGGCTCGACTGAGAACCTGAATGACTGGCCTTGACTGAACCTAGTTTGCACTTAGCCTCAGTGCTGGCGTTAGCTGTTACTGGTTGCCCAGTCCGCCTGATAGTCACGATATAATGACTCACCCTCTTCTTCTCACAACACGTTAAGAATGGTTCTAGAATGAAGTGGCTGCTTTTGTATCTGGACCTAAAATGAATTCCTCTAAGAGGCAATGATCTGCCAGTATTGTCACTGATTGTTATGACGTTTGATTATCTCTTGAAGGTGAGCCACCATCCACCCATATCAGCTTGTCACGCTGATTCCAACAAGTTCACCTTCTTGCAAGGTACGTTACCTGTTGAATTACAGGGTCACACGCGCACTTCCTCAATGAGGTCATGGTTTTTCATTTTGCAACAAGATGGTACATTGGTGGTTAATTCTGCCGATCTTCTTCTCAGACGTCAGATGGAAAAACAAATTCTGGGGGAAATCAATGGAAATCCTCCCAATTGGCACCGTTAATGTTATCCTTCCAAGGTAATCCACACACACACCACACACACCACACACACACACACACACACACACACACACACACACACACACACACACACACACACACACACACACACACACACACACACACACACACACACACACACACACACACACACACACACACACACACACACAGTCCATCCTCAAGACATATCCCCACTGTCACTTACTATAGGAGGTACATCCATAACAGTGGCCTTACCTTCTTGAAGCCTTCAGGTCCCTGCTAGCCTTCCCCTGCCACAGTCATCACTCCACTCTGGGTCCCTGGAAGCTTTACAGAGCTACTGTCCGCCCTATTAAAGTGCCCCTTGACAGGGTTTGGGAAATGAATCACTTAGACAGAAGAGCGGGAAGGGATGTGTGAAGGTTGCTGAATAAGCACATAGATTATAGTACATCGCAAGTGTCTATGCCTCAGAAAATGAGATTCCACAGGCCCTGCTATTTAGCTTGTGAGACTTCGAACACTTCTGTGTGATTATGTGGCCCGGTTTTCATCTTAAAGACACAGACAGACTTCATAACTGTCATGTGATTACTGTAGATATCCTGACTGCTGCTGTTGTGTCGTTCAGCTTTGGGGACCACTATGAATGGAACAAGGTCACCACCTGCGTGCACAACATCCTAAGCGGGAGAAGGTGGATCGAACACTACGGAGAGATCACCGTTAGAAACACCAAAAGCAGCGCCTGTATCTGCAAACTTACCTTCGTCAAGGTAAGACATCATTAGGCACAAATGCGTCATTATTATTCATTAGGCACCTCAGTTGCGCTTATGTGGTTCCTGTTAAACACAACCAGATTAAGCTCACCTGGGTTTCTGAGGTCTTCCTCTGGAAGGTGTCTCTAGCAACACTACCAATGCATGCGAAGGGAGACCTGGGTTTCTGAGGTCTTCCTCTGGAAGGTGTCTCTAGCAACACTACCAATGCATGCGAAGGAAGACCTGGGTTTCTGAGGTCTTCCTCTGGAAGGTGTCTCTAGCAACACTACCAATGCATGCGAAGGAAGACCTGGGTTTCTGAGGTCTTCCTCTGGAAGGTGTCTCTAGCAACACTACCAATGCATGCGAAGGAAGACCTGGGTTTCTGAGGTCTTCCTCTGGAAGGTGTCTCTAGCAACACTACCAATGCATGCGAAGGGAGACCTGGGTTTCTGAGGTCTTCCTCTGGAAGGTGTCTCTAGCAACACTACCAATGCATGCGAAGGGAGGTGTTAAGAGAGAATGGTTCATGTTAACAAGGCTTTAAGCGACCTCCATTGCAATTTTCTTGACGGTGAACTCGGCAGTGGAATAAGTCCCATAAAATCACTATGAAGTCCAAAGACAATTATGTGCTGAGAAATAGCCATCCCTGTTGGAGCATCTATCACATATCTTGGCTGACCACAATTTGGACATTTTAATTGTCTATATTGTTTCCTTGCTAGTGGATGATGGATGTTATGTATCTTATGATCGCAATGTTACTGTTGTCTCATTTTGCTTGTAGGGAAATTACTGGAGTTCTAATGTGAATGAGGTTCAAGGGTTTGTGATGGACCAAGAGGGGAAGGTGGTGCGTCGGCTGTTCGGAAAATGGCACGAGGGCCTTTACTGTGGAGTCCCGCCCTCTGCCAGATGCATCTGGAGGCCAGGTAACGACCCGTGTGAATTTTGGCAGCTATTTTAGATTTTTATCTTAAAATACCTTTTAGTCTTAGTCACATTTTAGTAATTTCATTCTTCGTTAGTTTTAGTTATTATCAGTCGACTAAAACTATTTTAGTGTAGTTTTAGTCACAGACATTTTAGCCACATAATAGTTTTTTTTCTTCTATTAAATAATTCATATTTAGGCTACCTCTAACTTCCATCTTGTGCACATTCAGATAGCCTTGTCCAACTAGACCTACTATCCCCATGAATACCGTAGCTGGAAACGTTGATATTGTGGCAGATTGGAACCAATGTGGCAGCGTAGCCTAGTGGTTAGAGCGTTGGACTAGTAGCCTAGTGGTTAGAGCGTTGGACTAGTAGCCTAGTGGTTAGAGCGTTGGACTAGTAGCCTAGTGGTTAGAGCGTTGGACTAGTAGCCTAGTGGTTAGAGCGTTGGACTAGTAGCCTAGTGGTTAGAGCGTTGGACTAGTAGCCTAGTGGTTAGAGCGTTGGACTAGTAGCCTAGTGGTTAGAGCGTTGGACTAGTAGCCTAGTGGTTAGAGCGTTGCACTAGTAGCCTCGTGGTTAGAGCGTTGGACTAGTAGCCTAGTGGTTAGAGCGTTGGACTAGTAGCCTAGTGGTTAGAGCGTTGGACTAGTAGCCTAGTGGTTAGAGCGTTGGACTAGTAGCCTCGTGGTTAGAGCGTTGGACTAGTAGCCTAGTGGTTAGAGCGTTGGACTAGTAGCCTCGTGGTTAGAGCGTTGGACTAGTAGCCTAGTGGTTAGAGCGTTGGACTAGTAGCCTAGTGGTTAGAGCGTTGGACTAGTAGCCAGTGGTTAGAGCGTTGGACTAGTAGCCCAGTGGTTAGAGCGTTGGACTAGTAGCCTAGTGGTTAGAGCGTTGGACTAGTAGCCTAGTGGTTAGAGCGTTGGACTAGTAGCCTAGTGGTTAGAGCGTTGGACTAGTAGCCTAGTGGTTAGAGCGTTGGACTAGTAGCCTAGTGGTTAGAGCGTTGGACTAGTAGCCTAGTGGTTAGAGCGTTGGACTAGTAGCCTCGTGGTTAGAGCGTTGGACTAGTAGCCTAGTGGTTAGAGCGTTGGACTAGTAGCCTCGTGGTTAGAGCGTTGGACTAGTAGCCTAGTGGTTAGAGCGTTGGACTAGTAGCCTAGTGGTTAGAGCGTTGGACTAGTAGCCTCGTGGTTAGAGCGTTGGACTAGTAGCCTAGTGGTTAGAGCGTTGGACTAGTAGCCTAGTGGTTAGAGCGTTGGACTAGTAGCCTCGTGGTTAGAGCGTTGGACTAGTAGCCTAGTGGTTGGTGGACTAGTAGCCTAGTGGTTAGAGCGTTGGACTAGTAGCCTAGTGGTTAGAGCGTTGGACTAGTAGCCTAGTGGTTAGAGCGTTGGACTAGTAGCCCAGTGGTTAGAGCGTTGGACTAGTAGCCTAGTGGTTAGAGCGTTGGACTAGTAGCCTAGTGGTTAGAGCGTTGGACTAGTAGCCTAGTGGTTAGAGCGTTGGACTAGTAGCCTAGTGGTTAGAGCGTTGGACTAGTAGCCTAGTGGTTAGAGCGTTGGACTAGTAGCCTAGTGGTTAGAGCGTTGGACTAGTAGTGGTTAGAGCGTTGGACTAGTAGCCTAGTGGTTAGAGCGTTGGACTAGTAGCCTAGTGGTTAGAGCGTTGGACTAGTAGCCTAGTGGTTAGAGCGTTGGACTAGTAGCCTAGTGGTTAGAGCGTTGGACTAGTAGCCTAGTGGTTAGAGCGTTGGACTAGTAGCCTAGTGGTTAGAGCGTTGGACTAGTAGCCTAGTGGTTAGAGCGTTGGACTAGTAGCCTAGTGGTTAGAGCGTTGGACTAGTAGCCTAGTGGTTAGAGCGTTGGACTAGTAGCCTAGTGGTTAGAGCGTTGGACTAGTAGCCTAGTGGTTAGAGCGTTGGACTAGTAGCCTCGTGGTTAGAGCGTTGGACTAGTAGCCTAGTGGTTAGAGCGTTGGACTAGTAGCCTAGTGGTTAGAGCGTTGGACTAGTAGCCTAGTGGTTAGAGCGTTGGACTAGTAGCCTAGTGGTTAGAGCGTTGGACTAGTAGCCTAGTGGTTAGAGCGTTGGACTAGTAGCCTAGTGGTTAGAGCGTTGGACTAGTAGCCTAGTGGTTAGAGCGTTGGACTAGTAGCCTAGTGGTTAGCGTTGGACTAGTAGCCTAGTGGTTAGAGCGTTGGACTAGTAGCCTAGTGGTTAGAGCGTTGGACTAGTAGCCTAGTGGTTAGAGCGTTGGACTAGTAGCCTAGTGGTTAGAGCGTTGGACTAGTAGCCTAGTGGTTAGAGCGTTGGACTAGTAGCCTAGTGGTTAGAGCGTTGGACTAGTAGCCTAGTGGTTAGAGCGTTGGACTAGTAGCCTAGTGGTTAGAGCGTTGGACTAGTAGCCTAGTGGTTAGAGCGTTGGACTAGTAGCCTAGTGGTTAGAGCGTTGGACTAGTAGCCTAGTGGTTAGAGCGTTGGACTAGTAGCCTAGTGGTTAGAGCGTTGGACTAGCCTAGTGGTTAGAGCGTTGGACTAGTAGCCTAGTGGTTAGAGCGTTGGACTAGTAGCCTAGTGGTTAGAGCGTTGGACTAGTAGCCTAGTGGTTAGAGCGTTGGACTAGTAGCCTCGTGGTTAGAGCGTTGGACTAGTAGCCTAGTGGTTAGAGCGTTGGACTAGTAGCCTAGTGGTTAGAGCGTTGGACTAGTAGCCTAGTGGTTAGAGCGTTGGACTAGTAGCCTAGTGGTTAGCGTTGGACGTAGCCTAGTGGTTAGCGTAGACTAGTAGCCTAGTGGTTAGAGCGTTGGACTAGTAGCCTAGTGGTTAGAGCGTTGGACTAGTAGCCTAGTGGTTAGAGCGTTGGACTAGTAGCCTAGTGGTTAGAGCGTTGGACTAGTAGCCTAGTGGTTAGAGCGTTGGACTAGTAGCCTAGTGGTTAGAGCGTTGGACTAGTAGCCTAGTGGTTAGAGCGTTGGACTAGTAGCCTAGTGGTTAGAGCGTTGGACTAGTAGCCTAGTGGTTAGAGCGTTGGACTAGTAGCCTAGTGGTTAGAGCGTTGGACTAGTAGCCTAGTGGTTAGAGCGTTGGACTAGTAGCCTAGTGGTTAGAGCGTTGGACTAGTAGCCTAGTGGTTAGAGCGTTGGACTAGTAGCCTAGTGGTTAGAGCGTTGGACTAGTAGCCTAGTGGGAGCGTTGGACTAGTAGCCTAGTGGTTAGAGCGTTGGACTAGTAGCCTTGTGGTTAGAGCGTTGGACTAGTAGCCTCGTGGTTAGAGCGTTGGACTAGTAGCCTCGTGGTTAGAGCGTTGGACTAGTAGCCTCGTGGTTAGAGCGTTGGACTAGTAGCCTCGTGGTTAGAGCGTTGGACTAGTAGCCTCGTGGTTAGAGCGTTGGACTAGTAGCCTCGTGGTTAGAGCGTTGGACTAGTAGCCTCGTGGTTAGAGCGTTGGACTAGTAGCCTAGTGGTTAGAGCGTTGGACTAGTAGCCTAGTGGTTAGAGCGTTGGACTAGTAGCCTAGTGGTTAGAGCGTTGGACTAGTAGCCTAGTGGTTGCGTTGGTTAGAGCGTTGGACTAGTAGCCTAGTGGTTAGAGCGTTGGACTAGTAGCCTAGTGGTTAGAGCGTTGGACTAGTAGCCAGTGGTTAGAGCGTTGGACTAGTAGCCCAGTGGTTAGAGCGTTGGACTAGTAGCCCAGTGGTTAGAGCGTTGGACTAGTAGCCCAGTGGTTAGAGCGTTGGACTAGTAGCCTCGTGGTTAGAGCGTTGGACTAGTAGCCTAGTGGTTAGAGCGTTGGACTAGTAGCCTAGTGGTTAGAGCGTTGGACTAGTAGCCTAGTGGTTAGAGCGTTGGACTAGTAGCCTAGTGGTTAGAGCGTTGGACTAGTAGCCTAGTGGTTAGAGCGTTGGACTAGTAGCCCTCGTGGTTAGAGCGTTGGACTAGTAGCCTAGTGGTTAGAGCGTTGGACTAGTAGCCTAGTGGTTAGAGCGTTGGACTAGTAGCCTAGTGGTTAGAGCGTTGGACTAGTAGCCTAGTGGTTAGAGCGTTGGACTAGTAGCCTAGTGGTTAGAGCGTTGGACTAGTAGCCTAGTGGTTAGAGCGTTGGACTAGTAGCCTAGTGGTTAGAGCGTTGGACTAGTAGCCTCGTGGTTAGAGCGTTGGACTAGTAGCCTAGTGGTTAGAGCGTTGGACTAGTAGCCTAGTGGTTAGAGCGTTGGACTAGTAGCCTAGTGGTTAGAGCGTTGGACTAGTAGCCTAGTGGTTAGAGCGTTGGACTAGTAGCCTAGTGGTTAGAGCGTTGGACTAGTAGCCTAGTGGTTAGAGCGTTGGACTAGTAGCCTAGTGGTTAGAGCGTTGGACTAGTAGCCTAGTGGTTAGAGCGTTGGACTAGTAGCCTAGTGGTTAGAGCGTTGGACTAGTAGCCTAGTGGTTAGAGCGTTGGACTAGTAGCCTAGTGGTTAGAGCGTTGGACTAGTAGCCTAGTGGTTTAGCCTAGTGGTTAGAGCGTTGGACTAGTAGCCTAGTGGTTAGAGCGTTGGACTAGTAGCCTAGTGGTTAGAGCGTTGGACTAGTAGCCTAGTGGTTAGAGCGTTGGACTAGTAGCCTAGTGGTTAGAGCGTTGGACTAGTAGCCTAGTGGTTAGAGCGTTGGACTAGTGGCCTAGTGGTTAGAGCGTTGGACTAGTAGCCTAGTGGTTAGAGCGTTGGACTAGTAGCCTAGTGGTTAGAGCGTTGGACTAGTAGCCTAGTGGTTAGAGCGTTGGACTAGTAGCCTAGTGGTTAGAGCGTTGGACTAGTAGCCTCGTGGTTAGAGCGTTGGACTAGTAGCCTAGTGGTTAGAGCGTTGGGAGCCTAGTGGTTAGAGCGTTGGACAGTAGCCTAGTGGTTAGAGCGTTGGACTAGTAGCCTAGTGGTTAGAGCGTTGGACTAGTAGCCTAGTGGTTAGAGCGTTGGACTAGTAGCCTAGTGGTTAGAGCGTTGGACTAGTAGCCTCGTGGTTAGAGCGTTGGACTAGTAGCCTCGTGGTTAGAGCGTTGGACTAGTAGCCTCGTGGTTAGAGCGTTGGACTAGTAGCCTCGTGGTTAGAGCGGACTAGTAGCCTCGTGGTTAGAGCGTTGGACTAGTAGCCTCGTGGTTAGAGCGTTGGACTAGTAGCCTCGTGGTTAGAGCGTTGGACTAGTAGCCTCGTGGTTAGAGCGTTGGACTAGTAGCCTCGTGGTTAGAGCGTTGGGAGCCTAGTGGTTAGCGTTGGACTAGTAGCCTAGTGGTTAGAGCGTTAGTAGCCTAGTGGTTAGAGCGTTGGACTAGTAGCCTAGTGGTTAGAGCGTTGGACTAGTAGCCTAGTGGTTAGAGCGTTGGACTAGTAGCCTAGTGGTTAGAGCGTTGGACTAGTAGCCTAGTGGTTAGAGCGTTGGACTAGTAGCCTAGTGGTTAGAGCGTTGGACTAGTAGCCTAGTGGTTAGAGCGTTGGACTAGTAGCCTAGTGGTTAGAGCGTTGGACTAGTAGCCTAGTGGTTAGAGCGTTGGACTAGTAGCCTAGTGGTTAGAGCGTTGGACTAGTAGCCTAGTGGTTAGAGCGTTGGACTAGTAGCCTAGTGGTTGGTTGGACTAGTAGCCGTGGTTAGACGTTAGTAGCCTAGTGGTTAGAGCGTTGGACTAGTAGCCTAGTGGTTAGAGCGTTGGACTAGTAGCCTAGTGGTTAGAGCGTTGGACTAGTAGCCTAGTGGTTAGAGCGTTGGACTAGTAGCCTAGTGGTTAGAGCGTTGGACTAGTAGCCTAGTGGTTAGAGCGTTGGACTAGTAGCCTAGTGGTTAGAGCGTTGGACTAGTAGCCTAGTGGTTAGAGCGTTGGACTAGTAGCCTAGTGGTTAGAGCGTTGGACTAGTAGCCTAGTGGTTAGAGCGTTGGACTAGTAGCCTCGTGGTTAGAGCGTTGGACTAGTAGCCTAGTGGTTAGAGCGTTGGACTAGTAGCCTAGTGGTTAGAGCGTTGGACTAGTAGCCTAGTGGTTAGAGCGTTGGACTAGTAGCCTAGTGGTTAGAGCGTTGGACTAGTAGCCTAGTGGTTAGAGCGTTGGACTAGTAGCCTAGTGGTTAGAGCGTTGGACTAGTAGCCTAGTGGTTAGAGCGTTGGACTAGTAGCCTAGTGGTTAGAGCGTTGGACTAGTAGCCTAGTGGTTAGAGCGTTGGACTAGTAGCCTAGTGGTTAGAGCGTTGGACTAGTAGCCTAGTGGTTAGAGCGTTGGACTAGTAGCCTAGTGGTTAGAGCGTTGGACTAGTAGCCTAGTGGTTAGAGCGTTGGACTAGTAGCCTCGTGGTTAGAGCGTTGGACTAGTAGCCTAGTGGTTAGAGCGTTGGACTAGTAGCCTAGTGGTTAGAGCGTTGGACTAGTAGCCTAGTGGTTAGAGCGTTGGACTAGTAGCCTAGTGGTTAGAGCGTTGGACTAGTAGCCTAGTGGTTAGAGCGTTGGACTAGTAGCCTAGTGGTTAGAGCGTTGGACTAGTAGCCTAGTGGTTAGAGCGTTGGACTAGTAGCCTCGTGGTTAGAGCGTTGGACTAGTAGCCTAGTGGTTAGAGCGTTGGACTAGTAGCCTAGTGGTTAGAGCGTTGGACTAGTAGCCTAGTGGTTAGAGCGTTGGACTAGTAGCCTAGTGGTTAGAGCGTTGGACTAGTAGCCTAGTGGTTAGAGCGTTGGACTAGTAGCCTAGTGGTTAGAGCGTTGGACTAGTAGCCTAGTGGTTAGAGCGTTGGACTAGTAGCCTAGTGGTTAGAGCGTTGGACTAGTAGCCTAGTGGTTAGAGCGTTGGACTAGTAGCCTAGTGGTTAGAGCGTTGGACTAGTAGCCTAGTGGTTAGAGCGTTGGACTAGTAGCCTAGTGGTTAGAGCGTTGGACTAGTAGCCTAGTGGTTAGAGCGTTGGACTAGTAGCCCAGTGGTTAGAGCGTTGGACTAGTAGCCTGAGTGGTTAGAGCGTTGGACTAGTAGCCTAGTGGTTAGAGCGTTGGACTAGTAGCCTAGTGGTTAGAGCGTTGGACCAGTAGCCTAGTGGTTAGAGCGTTGGACTAGTAGCCTAGTGGTTAGAGCGTTGGACTAGTAGCCTAGTGGTTAGAGCGTTGGACTAGTAGCCTAGTGGTTAGAGCGTTGGACTAGTTAGTGGTTAGAGCGTTGGACTAGTAGCCTAGTGGTTAGAGCGTTGGACTAGTAGCCTTGTGGTTAGAGCGTTGGACTAGTAGCCTAGTGGTTAGAGCGTTGGACTAGTAGCCTCGTGGTTAGAGCGTTGGACTAGTAGCCTAGTGGTTAGAGCGTTGGACTAGTAGCCTCGTGGTTAGAGCGTTGGACTAGTAGCCTCGTGGTTAGAGCGTTGGACTAGTAGCCTAGTGGTTAGAGCGTTGGACTAGTAGCCTAGTGGTTAGAGCGTTGGACTAGTAGCCTAGTGGTTAGAGCGTTGGACTAGTAGCCTAGTGGTTAGAGCGTTGGACTAGTAGCCTAGTGGTTAGAGCGTTGGACTAGTAGCCTAGTGGTTAGAGCGTTGGACTAGTAGCCTAGTGGTTAGAGCGTTGGACTAGTAGCCTAGTGGTTAGAGCGTTGGACTAGTAGCCTAGTGGTTAGAGCGTTGGACTAGTAGCCTAGTGGTTAGAGCGACTAGTAGCCCAGTGGGACGTTGGACTAGTAGCCCAGTGGTTAGAGCGTTGGACTAGTAGCCCAGTGGTTAGAGCGTTGGACTAGTAGCCTAGTGGTTAGAGCGTTGGACTAGTAGCCTAGTGGTTAGAGCGTTGGACTAGTAGCCTCGTGGTTAGAGCGTTGGACTAGTAGCCTAGTGGTTAGAGCGTTGGACTAGTAGCCTAGTGGTTAGAGCGTTGGACTAGTAGCCTAGTGGTTAGAGCGTTGGACTAGTAGCCTAGTGGTTAGAGCGTTGGACTAGTAGCCTAGTGGTTAGAGCGTTGGACTAGTAGCCTAGTGGTTAGAGCGTTGGACTAGTAGCCTAGTGGTTAGAGCGTTGGACTAGTAGCCTAGTGGTTAGAGCGTTGGACTAGTAGCCTAGTGGTTAGAGCGTTGGACTAGTAGCCTAGTGGTTAGAGCGTTGGACTAGTAGCCTAGTGGTTAGAGCGTTGGACTAGTAGCCTAGTGGTTAGAGCGTTGGACTAGTAGCCTAGTGGTTAGAGCGTTGGACTAGTAGCCTAGTGGTTAGAGCGTTGGACTAGTAGCCTAGTGGTTAGAGCGTTGACTAGTAGCCTAGTGGTTAGAGCGTTGGACTAGTAGCCTAGTGGTTAGAGCGTTGGACTAGTAGCCTAGTGGTTAGAGCGTTGGACTAGTAGCCTAGTGGTTAGAGCGTTGGACTAGTAGCCTAGTGGTTAGAGCGTTGGACTAGTAGCCTAGTGGTTAGAGCGTTGGACTAGTAGCCTAGTGGTTAGAGCGTTGGACTAGTGGTTAGTGGTTAGAGCGTTGGACTAGTAGCCTAGTGGTTAGAGCGTTGGACTAGTAGCCTAGTGGTTAGAGCGTTGGACTAGTAGCCTAGTGGTTAGAGCGTTGGACTAGTAGCCTAGTGGTTAGAGCGTTGGACTAGTAGCCTAGTGGTTAGAGCGTTGGACTAGTAGCCTAGTGGTTGAGCGTTAGTAGCCTAGTGGTTAGAGCGTTGGACTAGTAGCCTAGTGGTTAGAGCGTTGGACTAGTAGCCTAGTGGTTAGAGCGTTGGACTAGTGGCCTAGTGGTTAGAGCGTTGGACTAGTGGCCTAGTGGTTAGAGCGTTGGACTAGTGGCCTCGTGGTTAGAGCGTTGGACTAGTAGCCTCGTGGTTAGAGCGTTGACTAGTAGCCTCGTGGTTAGAGCGTTGGACTAGTAGCCCGTGGTTAGAGCGTTGGACTAGTAGCCTAGTGGTTAGAGCGTTGGACTAGTAGCCTAGTGGTTAGAGCGTTGGACTAGTAGCCTAGTGGTTAGAGCGTTGGACTAGTAGCCTCGTGGTTAGAGCGTTGACTAGTACGTGGTTAGAGCGTTGGACTAGTAGCCTCGTGGTTAGAGCGTTGGACTAGTAGCCTCGTGGTTAGAGCGTTGGACTAGTAGCCTCGTGGTTAGAGCGTTGGACTAGTAGCCTCGTGGTTAGAGCGTTGGACTAGTAGCCTCGTGGTTAGAGCGTTGGACTAGTAGCCTCGTGGTTAGAGCGTTGGACTAGTAGCCTCGTGGTTAGAGCGTTGGACTAGTAGCCTCGTGGTTAGAGCGTTGGACTAGTAGCCTCGTGGTTAGAGCGTTGGACTAGTAGCCTCGTGGTTAGAGCGTTGGACTAGTAGCCTCGTGGTTAGAGCGTTGGACTAGTAGCCTCGTGGTTAGAGCGTTGGACTAGTAGCCTCGTGGTTAGACTAGTAGCCTCGTGGTTAGAGCGTTGGACTAGTAGCCTCGTGGTTAGAGCGTTGGACTAGTAGCCTAGTGGTTAGAGCGTTGGACTAGTAGCCTAGTGGTTAGAGCGTTGGACTAGTAGCCTAGTGGTGAGGGCGTTGGACTAGTAGCCTAGTGGTTAGAGCGTTGGACTAGTAGCCTAGTGGTTAGAGCGTTGGACTAGTAGCCGAGTGGTTAGAGCGTTGGACTAGTAGCCTAGTGGTTAGAGCGTTGGACTAGTAGCCTAGTGGTTAGAGCGTTGGACTAGTAGCCTAGTGGTTAGAGCGTTGGACTAGTAGCCTAGTGGTGAGAGCGTTGGACTAGTAGCCTAGTGGTTAGAGCGTTGGACTAGTAGCCTCGTGGTTAGAGCGTTGGACTAGTAGCCTCGTGGTTAGAGCGTTGGACTAGTAGCCTAGTGGTTAGAGCGTTGGACTAGTAGCCTAGTGGTTAGAGCGTTGGACTAGTAGCCTCGTGGTTAGAGCGTTGGACTAGTAGCCTAGTGGTTAGAGCGTTGGACTAGTAGCCTAGTGGTTAGAGCGTTGGACTAGTAACCCGAAAGGTTGCAAGTTCAAACCCCCGAGCTGACATGGTACAAATCTGTCATTCTACCCCTGAACAGGCAGTTAACCCACTGTTTTTAGGCCGTCATTGAAAATAAGAATTCGTTCTTAAATGACTTGCCTAGTTAAATAAAGGTTTAAAAAAAATGAATAAAAATAATAATTAACCATATAGGCTACAAAGCCTTGGCTACAGGTTAAGCCATTTACAGCTGATTTGTCTCCCTGTCATAACTGTCAAGGAGGGTGAATAAAAGTGGTTTCCTTCAAAAGGGGAGAATTTCAGCTTTTCAAAATCTATTACTGTATTCCTTATATTCAACAAATAGCATTTGTTTTTCCCGTAGGACAAAAGCAACAGCAACTTGATGAGGACTTGTGAGGCGTCTATATCTCAAACTAGACACTCTAATGTACTTGTCCTCTTGCTCAGTTGTGCACCAGGGCCTCCCACTCTTTCTATTCTGGTTAGTGCCAGTTTGCGCTATTCTGTGAAAGGAGTAGTATGCAGCATTGTATGAGATCTTCAGTTTCTCTGCAATTTCTCGCATGGAGTAGCCTTCATTTCTCAGAACAAGAATAGACTGATGAGTTTCAGAAGAAAGGTCTTTGTTTCTGGCCATTTAGAGCCTGTAATCTAACCCACAAAAACTGATGTTCCAGATACTCAACTAGTTCAAAGGCCCGTTTTATTGCTTCTTTAATCAGAACAGCAGTTTTCAGCTGTGCTAATATAATTGCAAAAGGGTTTTCTAATGATCAATTAGCCTTTTAAAATGTTAAACTTAGATTAGCTAACACCACGTGCCATTGGAACAGAGATGGTTGCTGATAATGGGCCTCTGTACGCCTATGTAGATATTCCATAAACAATGTGCCGTTTCCAGCTACAACAGTCATTTACAACATGAACAATGTCTACACTGTATTTCTGATCAATTTGATGTTATTTTAAATGGACAAAAAAATATATATATATATATTTCAAAAAAACAAGGACATTTCTAAGTGACCCCAAACTTTTGAACAGTATGTATATGTATGGTTTTTCACTGACAAATAAAGTCGTTTAAATCAATCAATCCAAACTAGTGGACATTTGATGAATGGAAAGAGACATCTATTACAAAACAACAAGCATTTTACATGACACGCAGAATACATTTTCTGTTTGTTGAGATTGACATAGTCTACGTATTTATTGTGGTGTTGAAAACACAAACCAGAGATATTGGGAGTGCCCAAAGTCGCTATTGTTTATTGGTTGTGTGGTGCATTGGCACAGAAACCTGTCAGTGATAAATGTGTTGCATATATTTTAATAAATATGGCATCAAAACATTGAAAATGTGATTTCTTCCTAGCTGATCATTGTCTGCAGCTGACTCTGATCGTAGTGTAATGAAACAGGCAGGGAGAGTGAGCTTGTCTGTGATGGTCGGTGAAACCTCCCCCTTCTGGTCTGTAGCCCTGCTGTTATTGTTATTTCTGTTGTTAAACATTATTTTGAGTTAATTCAATGAGGGGGAGGGTGTTCCATGTATTTGATTGGCTAAGAGGAGGGTGTTCCATGTATTTGATTGGCTAAGAAGAGGGTCGTGTAAAAATATTTTTTTTATGTTGGGGGGGGGTGGGGGGGTGCATTTTTTTTATGACACCTTGAGTTGGACCAGCCCCTCCCACTCCCCAGTAAATTTCGATCTGTCCCTAATCAAAGCAAAAAAAGCCGACATGAAAGTAAGAAAGATTATTGTTTCTAGTTGAGGTTAGACCAGGTCTCTCTTGAAAAAGAGACGTTATCTCAATGAGAAAAACCTGTATAAATAAAGTTTTTTTTTTTAAAAAGGAGATGTCCTGGCTTCACATCAGTTCAAAAGATGGACAAAAAAAAGCTGTGTGGGAGAACAACTCTATCAGCAGCTCAATCAGACCATGCAGCTGAGAGGATTGCATGAAATATTTTTCAAGCATTTATGCATTAAGACAAAACAGATGACGAGGAGCTTCATGTCAAATGAAATGTCCATTAGTCTCACGTGGAATTCTCGTCTCGTCACGTTTTCGGCAACTAAAATGAAAAGTAATTTGTAATAGTTATCGTTTTTTTCCCCCCAGGGTGTCTCGTCATACTTTCAGTCAGGAAAAATAGGTAGTTGACGAGTATTTTTCGTCATAGTTACTGTGGACGAAAGTAACTACGTCAATCGTACTGTTGCTAAGCAGGACGCTTTGAATTGGATATCCGCAATCGTTAAGCAGACAACAGCATTAGATTAAACCATAAAATACTAGTACATGAGATTATAATATGGGGACAAAGAAAGTGTTGACACTGGTGTCAATAATCCACACCAATGGAAAATAAAAAGTTTGAACTCGTTATTATTTTATTTTAGGGGATCAGCTTTAATATTGCAGATAGATTGTTGCTTCCATCAAAATAATTGTCTGCATTGCAAAAAAAAAAAAAGAAGTTTGAACTGATTCTTGACCCGTGTGATGTCATGTGTTCCTTCCTCAGGCTCCATGCCCACAGACTACGAGCTGTATTATGGCTTTACCAGGTTTGCCATTGAGCTCAATGAGCTTTGCCCTGAGATGCAAGACCTGCTACCACCCACAGATGCCCGCTTCAGACCCGATCAGAGGTAGAAACGTACAACCGTTGCGCCATCACACTTTCAGCTACTGTGTCTAGAAGACTGTATGAGAAATGCACTGTGTGCTACCTACTGCTGCCACCTGTTGAGAGAAGGTGGAGCGGTACCAGTACCATACAGATCGGACTGGATGAACCACTGAACTAGCACACCTTTATTGTCATGAACCTTGACCCGGAGGCTAGTTGAACCAGCTGCCAAATCAAAATTGACTATATCGTTAAAATGTATGAAAACAAAAATGTGCTTTTTGGTCTAAATTTAAAGCGAGGGTTAGGCATAAAGGTTAGCGGTGTAGTTAATGTTAGGTTTAAAATCAGATTTCATGACTTTGTGGCTGTGCCAGCTAGTGACCACTAGTGCAGAATTGCCTCCTGGGTAAGATTCATGACAATAAATGCCAACCAGCACAATGCAGCTGTTGTTGTGGTCTGATATAGATTTACAGAATGGTTGATTAGTGAAGCTCTACAAAGGACTAAAACCTAGTTTTACATCTGAAATAAGTGGATAAGATAGTATTTGTATGGTTAAATATGTTTACAAGCTTTATGTGTATTTCCCTGATGAGTGACGTTTGACAGTATATTCGACTCATGGGGATGTTGTTTCTCTACATTAGACACCTGGAGGAGGGGAATGTGGAAATGGCAGCCTCAGAAAAGCAGCGTATTGAGGACATGCAGCGCACCAGGAGGAAGTGGCAAGACGAGAACGACATTAAGCATGAACCACGCTTCTTCAAGTGAGTAAAGAGGCTAGATGGTCATTTACAAGGATATACTGTATTCCCCAGGCCAGGTTAGTGGGGGAAACAGGGTAGGTTGGGAAGGTCTCCCCCAGACCAGCTTAGTGGGGGAAACAGGGTAGGTTGGGAAGGTCTCCCCCAGACCAGCTTAGTGGGGGAAACGGGGTAGGTTGGGAAGGTCTCCCCCAGACCAGCTTAGTGGGGGAAACAGGGTAGGTTGGGAAGGTCTCCCCCAGACCAGCTTAGTGGGGGAAACAGGGTAGGTTGGGAAGGTCTCCCCCAGACCAGCTTAGTGGGGGAAACAGGGTAGGTTGGGAAGGTCTCCCCCAGGCCAGCTTAGTGGGAGAAACAGGGTAGGTTGGGAAGGTCTCCCCCAGGCCAGCTTAGTGGGGGAAACAGGGTAGGTTGGGAAGGTCTCCCCCAGGCCAGCTTAGTGGGAGAAACAGGGTAGGTTGGGAAGTTCTCCCCCAGGCCAGCTTAGTGGGGGAAACAGGGTAGGTTGGGAAGGTCTCCCCCAGACCAGCTTAGTGGGGGAAACAGGGGGTAGGTTGGGAAGGTCTCCCCCAGGCCAGCTTCGTGGGGGAAACAGGCGGTAGGTTGGGAAGGTCTCCCCCAGGCCAGCTTCGTGGGGGAACTGGGTAAGTTGGGAAGGTCTCCCCCAGACCAGCTTAGTGGGAGAAACAGGGGGAAGTTGGGCAGGTTTTCCCCAGGCCAGCTTCGTGGGGGAAACAGGGTAGGTTGGGAAGGTCTCCCCCAGACCAGCTTAGTGGGAGAAACAGGGGGAAGTTGGGCAGGTTTTCCCCAGGCCAGCTTCATGGGGGAAACAGGGTAGGTTGGGAGGATCTCCCCAAGATAGATAGAAATACCTATAACTGTTACTTGTGTGGCTGAGTTGTCATTAATGATTATCCATTCCATTCATGACATCTAACTCCCGACCATTGATTGCCCGTCTCTTTCCTCCCAGGAAAGTGGTTGATGCCAATCAAAGGGAGCGCTGGGTCACTAACAACACCTACTGGGAGCTTCGCAAATCCCCCGGCTTCATCAACATGGAAAACCCTAATCTATGGTAGCATATGGATCGCTATGCACACCATATCATCATCGCTGACAAAGGCTTTTATCTATGCACAATGAGGTTTTCAAATTAATATCTCATTGACAAAATGACAGTGTGGAAGGATACAAGAGCTGAGATGAGTTGATGACTTACCATCGCCCTATTCAGCCGGCCAGTCACCCATTCAAGCATCCTCTTGGATCCCCCTCATTGAGCTTGGTGCGGAGGCTGGGTTGTCAGGGCAACAATCTTACCATGTAGATCTATCCTAAGTCGTTTTGTGTTTGTCCTTGCCTTAATGTCATCTATCCACACCACACATTTTAAAGCTTTTCGTGAAACCCACTTGAGTTCTGATAGCGGTTTGATTTAGACTAGTGATGGTAATGAAAGCGGTTTGATTTAGACTAGTGATGGTAATGAAAGCGGTTTGATTTAGACTAGTGATGGTAATGAAAGCGGTTTGATTTAGACTAGTGATGGTAATGAAAGCGGTTTGATTTAGACTAGTGTTTGTTCTGAAAGCGGTTTGATTTAGACTAGTGATGGTAATGAAAGCGGTTTGATTTAGACTAGTGATGGTAATGAAAGCGGTTTGATTTAGACTAGTGATGGTAATGAAAGCGGTTTGATTTAGATTAGTGTTTGTTCTGAAAGCGGTTTGATTTAGACTCGTGATGGTAATGAAAGCGGTTTGATTTAGACTAGTGTTTGTTCTGAAAGCGGTTTGATTTAGACTAGTGATGGTAATGAAAGCGGTTTGATTTAGACTAGTGTTTGTTCTGAAAGCGGTTTGATTTAGACTAGTGATGGTAATGAAAGCGGTTTGATTTAGATTAGTGTTTGTTCTGAAAGCGGTTTGATTTAGACTAGTGATGGTAATGAAAGCGGTTTGATTTAGACTAGTGTTTGGATTAGGCCTTTGACCAACTACTAATGTATGTGTCATGCATGTTTAGAGTCCAGCTTTCATTGGCATATCCTATATAGACTAACATTATTTGTTTTAAAAACAAAAAGAAAATAAAGAAGTTTTTGTAAAATATCTTCAACAACATAGAATTGAGTGAAAATGTAACTAATATACAATATTGGAAGATTGCTCTTATTTCTTTTTTTAATGAGCCATATGCATTAGTTCAGTCTGAATCATAGCTGTATTCTCTATTGGGTCACACATTCTTTGTGAAAGTTAAAGAGATTCTCTGGTAGTTTTGTATAGTTTTTAGCCAGTAGCTCTGAAAGTAGCACTCGCGAGCCAAAAAAAAGAGGAAAATTGTGTACTACATCACATATGTGCAGATTTGTGCACCACATCATTGCTCTGTCTCTCTCTCTGCTGTGTGTGCATGATGTGCCTCTTGTTAGTTGTCACTCAAATGGTTGAAGCTCATTGGTTGAACTCGAATTTCTAGGGGGCTGGACCACATGGGGGCAAATGGTGCAACTCAGCTTCCAGAAAAACAGTTACTTTCAATCTAGGGATTGTGTGTCTAATTGAGGTAAAACCATAATTCTGCTCATAGATTAAGCATTGGAGCGGCAGCGTAGCCTAGTGGTTAGAGCGTTGGACTAGTAACCGGAAGGTTGTGAGTTCAAACCCCCGAGCTGTTGTTCTGCCCCTGAACAGGCAGTTAACCCACTGTTCCCAGGCCGTCATTGAAAATAAGAATATGTTCTTAACTGACTTGCCTGGTTAAATAAAGGTAAAATTTAAAAAAATGTATGAACTATACATTAGCCCCGTTTATACCTGCCACTTACGTGCTTCCTTCGTCCTGATCTTGTAAGATCTGATCAAACTCAGTTCACAACGTGTCTTTTTTATTGATCTACACCTCTCTAAAAATGTGGCACAATCAGAATGAGGACAAGAACAGAACAAAGGGCGCATGTTATTAACAGGTATAAACATAGCTATTGACACATCTAGCCCAAAGCGAGAGGTTTTAAAAATTAAAAAATATATTTTTAAAAACGTATTTGTCGGGAAAGTTCCGGAACATGTCTTAAATTTGTTTTAATCACTGGTATTGGTGAAGGACATTGCTGTATGCCGAGACGTTTTCTCAGCAACTCCCAAAGACAAAACCCCTTGAGTTGAAACGTTTAGTTCCAGCTTGGCTAGTTGAGGGAGACTGGCCCAACAGCTGATACATAAGCACTGGAAAGTGACTTCCTTTTTCGAGCCTTCATGCAGCACACCCCCCTTGTCACTCACCACAACTGTTTAAGCTACAGACAATACTTCCTTGTAATTAACTTTTACATGTATAGACAATTCTGCTTTCTGTTATTCAGCTCACACGAAAACTATTTTTGATAGTTTAAGAAAGAGAAAAAAAGTATGAATATAATTTGAATGTTCTTTAATTTCCTGTAATACAATTGATCTGTGTTGTTGTCTGAGTGTTATAGTGAGAATCCTAGCCTGCAGTAGAACTATAAAGACATGCCAGCACCCAAGACATCTGATATGGTGATATGAAGACATACCTACTGGCCGTGTGCCCATCCCTTCTAAAGAATCTATTTCAACCCGGGTCACTTGTCTGGATACATAGTTACACCGACTCATCTTTGATACAGCTCTATGTATAAATAATGTGGTAGCTGGTTGGCTCGTTAGTGTATTTCCTTTTCACGTTATTTTTCCAACTAAGCCCCTCAGTGAAATGACAAGCGTAGTGAAAGTGGAGTAGTAGTCCTGCTGTCCTGTAGCAGTATAGAGGTCAACGTGTCCTCTACTGGGAACCACGTGACCTCTACTGGGAACCACACCAGACTGACTGACTAGATACCCCCACTTATACAACTACACCAGACTGACTGACTAGATACCCCCACTTATACAACTACACCAGACTAACTGACTAGATACTATACAACTACACCAGACTGACTGACTAGATACCCCCACTTATACAACTACACCAGACTGACTGACTAGATACCCCCACTTATACAACTACAGTACACCAGACTGACTGACTAGATACCCCCACTTATACAACTACACCAGACTAACTGACTAGATACCCCCACATATACAACTACACCAGACTGACTGACTAGATACCCCCACATATACAACTACACCAGACTGACTGACTAGATACCCCCACATACAAGTGTATTGTAAAACACAAGGGATGCATATTTGCCAGTTCTTTGACAATACATAACAGATTCCCATATACATATTAATTTGTGTTATGTAAAAGAGGCCAAGGGCCAAAATTATTTTACAACGTTCAGAATTATTTTGCTTTTGCAAATCCTTTAACGTGGCAGAATGTTGATGTTAAAGCCAAAGACAAGTGTTTTTTTAATTATAGAAAAAAATATAAACTCATTCTAGTTATGGTGTTTTCATTATGTAGTTACCACACAGAGAAAAAGCTATTATATTTGATTATCCTTTAAACAAGTGTCCAGTTCCTAGAATTTACTGCTATGATGTTGTCCTTAACCATTCACCAATACAATTTTAAAAGGATTAGATTATTACTGCCAAATAACTTTAATGTATATTTGATGTTCCCCTTGTCACCGTGTGTAGCAGTCCATACACAATGGTTCAGTGTGTTAGATTACCACAGAATCTGTAACGATACATTATACATTTGGATTATATTTGATTTATTCTTTGTTTTGTTCTAAGGAAGCCGGAAATTGAAACGAGGAAAGTGGTCCTACGTTAGAAATATATAGAATGGAAACGTTCAACTATAAAGTCTTAACTATTATTTTCGTGTGTAATGTCCAGTATTGAAGATTAAGACAGAAAAACGATAGATATGACTACAACATCATATTGCAGCCATGTATTCAGAAATCGAATTTGTTTGTCCACTGTCAATTCCACTTGATGTGCCTTAATACATTTTATTAACGCCTCGCACACAATGTTGATAAGAAACCACATACAAGTCAGATAAGGAAACCATTTCAAATCCAATCAACCACTTTCCCCACTTGAGTATTGTTCCCCAAATTGTATTATGTACTGAATAATGTTGGGGAATAGAAGTGCTCGGAATGTGTCTGAAATCTTGATACGATGTAAGCATTTCCCATAAATCTAGATATTCTAATTTTCTGTGCAGTCAACTCCACTCATTTGTGATCACTGTTATTGTCAGTATCATACAGTAAGCCCAGTACTCTACTGCACTGCACTACATGTAAACAGCAGAATATTCCTCTTTTGGATTGGACTGATGTAAAGATTTTACTATCAACATCAACATAATACTTAGTTCATCAGGATATTTGAGGAGGATCATGTAGTCTGTGATGTTCTAGATGAATACATTGTTTTCAGAGAGAGAGAGAGAGAGACCTTGTAGAAAATAACTAAGACTTGTTTCATCAGAGTAGAACGATGAAACTTCCTGAGTAGTTAATGGGTTACAATGTTTATGTATCTGCATGTTTAAATGACATAGCCTGCCAATGAATGTTGCAAATGCCTTATGAAAGATTATTTCCTCTAATGGACTTTTTCTTTTGAGTTTCAAACTGACATGTAAGTAAACATTACACACTGTGTCAGCGGAGTTCTTTAAGTCCATTTTCTGATGGGTACCTTCTAAAGTGCAATTGTCTTAAGTACATATCTTTCCATGACCACTGTACACTGCTGCTATCATAGTGCTTGTTCTAATACAAAATAAATACAACCGAGGAGTCTGCCACACACTGTGCTGCCTTGAGTGTTGACCCTCCAAACTCAGCCAAGCATTACTGAGGTTAGTGTAGTGGTTTCAGCCAAGCATTACTGAGGTTGGTGAGGTACTTTCAGCCAAGCATTACTGAGGTTAGTGTCGTAGTTTTCAGCCAAGCATTACTGAGGTTAGTGTAGTGGTTACAGCCAAGCATTACTGAGGTTAGTGTAGTAGTTTCATCCAAGCATTACTGAGGTTGGTGAGGTAGTTTCATCCAAGCATTACTGAGGTTAGTGTAGTAGTTTCAGCCAAGCATTACTGAGGTTAGTGTAGTAGTTTCAGCCAAGCATTACTGAGGTTAGTGTAGTAGTTTCATCCAAGCATTACTGAGGTTAGTGTAGTAGTTTCAGCCAAGCATTACTGAGGTTAGTGTAGTAGTTTCAGCCAATCATTAGAGGTTGGTGTAGTAGTTACTAGAATAGTTATTGTAATATCATCATACTTTTGAGTCTCCTGCACAGTAGATCGCAGTAATGGACTGGGTTGCCAGTGACTCAAAAACAAATGAAGGAAATATTGCACCGGATTGCAAGAATATTTTGTGGGCTATTTGGGGTTATTCATCAGTGCTGCTGCTGACATCTTGACCCATACCAAGAGACTGTAGAGAGAACTGAATTATTAGTCACAGAAACCAAAATACAGAGTTCACTGTGTTCACTCTCCTACAAATCAGGCTAGTCTATATAGTCAGTCTACAGTAGTGGTTCAAATCTGAGGTTAAAAAAAAATTTTTTTTCATGATTGTTTAAAAAGGGGACAGTTTTAGAATGAGATCGATGTCAAATAGATTTATTTAACATGTCTGTCCCACTTCACATGTAATAGTTGTGTATTAATGTGGTCAGGTACACAGCACACGTTTGGGATGAGTCTACCAAAAAACATTACATACAATACACACCTTGTTAAAGGAAACCAAAATGGGATTAAACCACCCAATCAAGGCTTTGTGACAAACTCAGGACAAGGTGGAATCCGGTAGTAAATATCATCCCGTCATTAGCATAGCATTTCAACCAGCACAATCACAAAGCCTTCAAAAACACACACACACACACACACACACACACAGCAAAATGACTTCATACACACCTGACATAACTAGGCTACATTACAGGTAGACTGAGAAAGATGACATCACCAATCACAACAATCTTAGACATCAACATCAAAGCTACAAAGATTCCAATTATTGTCTCTTTGTAGAGCGAAGACAACAAAATGGCGGCCTTGAAGTCTAAGACAGGAGTTGTCCCGATGTTTCCGAGTATGTAATCTTGCTACCATTAAATTAAATATACATTTTACAAAAAGAAATACATATTTTCATTGTCTAGACATGTAGATTTATATCATCTCATATGATGTAAGCACAATTCAATCTAAACAAGCCAAATGTTACATTTTCTAATTAATTTGTATTTTTTATTTAACTAGGCAAGTCAGTTAAGAACACATTCTTATTTACAATGATGGCCTACCTCGGCCAAACTCTAACCCGGGCGACGCTGCGCCAATATCGCGCCGCTCTATGGGACTCCCAATCATGGCCGGTTGTGATACAGCCTGGAATCGAACCAGGGTCTGTAGTGACGCCCCGCCTTCGACCGCTGCGCCACTCCGGAGCCCAATTGAGCAGTTGTTTTTGTTTTGACACTAAACTAAAACCTGCTGTTGGTCTTGTTCTCTATTAAGACATGTGGTAGTTACGCAAAACAAGAGTCCTGTTTGACGGAATCAAATACAATGAAAAATAAACTAATATAATGGTGTTAACCAAAGCTCAAACTTTAAAATCAAACTAAAAGTTATGATAGACTATGGCATTAATATACACTATGGAAAAGTGTTTCACAGTAATGTAATTGAATATTGACTTGGCAAAGATGAATAATAACAAATTAAATCAAACAAAATACCAATGTGTAATGAATATTTAGTTTGTTCCTACTTAATTTCTGCTTCGTTTAGAAAATATCCCTATGTGAAAAACGAGGGTCAGACTTACGTTAGTGTTTCATCAAATTCATTGAGAAATTCATTTTTTATCATAGGCTTATGAGTAAACGAGGCAAAACGAGTTCTCTCATTAATTTTGTTCAGTGCAAATAGTTTTACATTTACCATTAAATACACCATTGCGCGTTTAGAAAAACAACAATGGGATAGGGTGGAGACTTCTCAACATGTCAACAATGGGATAGGGTGGAGACTGTTCTCAACAATGGGATAGGGTGGATGGAGACTGTTCTCAACATGTCAACAATGGGATAGGGTGGATGGAGACTGTTCTCAACAATGGGATAGGGTGGATGGAGACTGTTCTCAACAATGGGATAGGGTGGATGGAGACTGTTCTCAACAATGGGATAGGGTGGATGGAGACTGTTCTCAACATGTCAACAATGGGATAGGGTGGATGGAGACTGTTCTCAACATGTCAACAATGGGATAGGGTGGAGACTGTTCTCAACATGTCAACAATGGGATAGGGTGGAGACTGTTCTCAACATGTCAACAATGGGATAGGGTGGAGACTGTTCTCAACATGTCAACAATGGGATAGGGTGGAGACTGTTCTCAACATGTCAACAATGGGATAGGGTGGAGACTGTTCTCAACATGTCAACAATGGGATAGGGTGGAGACTGTTCTCAACATGTCAACAATGGGATAGGGTGGATGGAGACTGTTCTCAACATGTCAACAATGGGATAGGGTGGAGACTGTTCTCAACATGTCAACAATGGGATAGGGTGGAGACTGTTCTCAACATGTCAACAATGGGATAGGGTGGAGACTGTTCTCAACATGTCAACAATGGGATAGGGTGGAGACTGTTCTCAACATGTCAACAATGGGATAGGGTGGAGACTGTTCTCAACATGTCAACAATGGGATAGGGTGGAGACTGTTCTCAACATGTCAACAATGGGATAGGGTGGAGACTGTTGTCACCATGTCAACAATGGGATAGGGTGGAGACTGTTGTCACCATGTCAACAATGGGATAGGGTGGAGACTGTTGTCACCATGTCAACAATGGGATAGGGTGGAGACTGTTGTCACCATGTCAACAATGGGATAGGGTGGAGACTGTTGTCACCATGTCAACAATGGGATAGGGTGGAGACTGTTGTCAACAATGGGATAGGGTGGCGACTGTTGTCAACAATGGGATAGGGTGGCGACTGTTGTCAACAATGGGATAGGGTGGCGACTGTTGTCAACAATGGGATAGGGTGGCGACTGTTGTCAACAATGGGATAGGGTGGAGACTGTTGTCAACAATGGGATAGGGTGGAGACTGTTGTCAACAATGGGATAGGGTGGCGACTGTTGTCAACAATGGGATAGGGTGGAGACTGTTGTCAACAATGGGATAGGGTGGCGACTGTTGTCAACAATGGGATAGGGTGGCGACTGTTGTCAACAATGGGATAGGGTGGCGACTGTTGTCAACAATGGGATAGGGTGGCGACTGTTGTCAACAATGGGATAGGGTGGCGACTGTTGTCAACAATGGGATAGGGTGGCGACTGTTGTCAACAATGGGATAGGGTGGCGACTTGTCACCATGTCAACAATGGGATAGGGTGGCGACTGTTCTCTACATTATGGAAGCAAGGCCTTTCAAGACTTGTGTCCATTCTATTCCCTTGTCCTTCCACAGTACATCAACTCCACAGGATTAGCTTTCACTGTGTACCGCTGATCTTTTTCTTAACATAATTGAAAGATGGCTGACAGACACCACAGGTGATGAACTGTTTCCTGTCACTGTAAAAAAACACAAACTAGGTAGATTTGTCTGAATGGCATGATTTCTATTGATATTGCCATCAATATTCACCAATTCCACACCAAGTGAACACTGGGGTAAGGAGTGAAAACAGTGGTAGATGGAGGATAGCAACACCTTTCAGTTGAGATTAAATATGTTTTTCCTTTAAAAAACCCATCTGTGCCGTTTACTACGGTCGCTCATTTGATGGAAGCCATGATCTTGATGTACTGGAGAGCGTTGTGTGCGGCGTCGTTATGTGCGTTGCCGCAGGAGATGCCTGTACCGTGGCATACGGCGACGGGTGAGGTGGACAGCTCTGCCAAGCACTGGTACTGCCCGTTCACTGTCAGCTCATCTGCCAAGCAAAAGACAGACACACTGTACAATAGCATCTGGAATTAGGCCCCCGTTTAGCCATTCTTGAAAACAAGACAAAAGTTCACATCTGATTGATTTCAGTCAAATGAAGAGATGAACTCTTACTCACCAATGTCAAAGTATGTGACTTCAAAGCCCTGCTCTTGGGACAGCTCCAGCATCATCTGGATGTAGTCTGTGTTGGGAATACTGAGTGGGTTCCTTCTTAGGAGAGACATCTTCTCTGCCGAGGAGTTACGCAAGTTCTCCAATCGGACACCGGGCTTTGGGATCTGGAATGAGTTGGTCAAACAATTCACATTACATACATTCTAGATGACAAAATGTCCTAAATATACGTTTTATTATTCTTGGTGAAGAGGCCAAAGAGAGGAAATATTCTACATACCCATGTGATTTCAGGACAACCAGACACATTTAGAAGTTTTGCTAACATCTTCTCAGCACCTGCCTTTTTAGCCACCTTCTTGGAATTTCCCGTCGCTATCGGTTACAACGTGGATGACATACAGCACTATGAATGACTCAATTGAACACTTCCGAAGGTAGAATGTGTTTAAATAATCCACCAACCCCCCGGAATAAAAACACAACTCTAATATGTTATTTCAATGCAATGATAAAACATTTATAAAGAACAACAGTGGAAACACCATACCGGTCTCTGTGAGCGACTCCATTCTGCAGGTAACAGTGAACTCTCTCTTGTGAGGTGGGCCTGCCTCTGTGAAAACAGTGTATTCAGGGAGGCGCCATCCCTGCTGCAGCGCCAGCTCCTTTGGGGAGGAATCCATATTAGCAAAGATGTGAAAACAGGCAAACAGGCAATCTATTCATTATCATGTGTGTGGACTATTTTTCATCTGATACCCTGAAGAGACTCATTGACAACACAAATGTGTTATGACGATTACAGCCATGCAACAGTACACAGCCCTATTGTCTTAACAAAAGGGCAATAATAAAAACACCTGTAGTTTCCCCACTGAGTTGGGTTGGTCGTTAGGCTTCGCTGGGTTTCCGTTACTCTCCTTCTTTATATGAAGGCTGCAGTAGGGGAAATCAGACATAAAAAGTGAATGTTACTGGTGGCCATAATGGTTGCGAATGCTACTTGTTTTCATGAATGCTCATGTCAGATATCGTCCATGTGTTAACTCACGGTGTTCCGGGGTCTATTTCCAGAAGGTTCAGGGCAGACTCAGCGGCTTTGTGTTTGGCAGCTTTTTTACTGGCTCCTTGACCTGGGATACAACAACCGTATGACATTATGCAAAGTATTGAAAACGAGGCAGACAATATAACGGTGGTTTATACAAGCCCCCATAATCCTCTAGCTACTGTAAAAGTAGTGTAACGTACGTGACTAGCGATGTACGTTGCAAGATGACTCACTCACCTGTGCAGGACATATCTCCTATTGTAACGTTGAAGATGAAGCTGGGTTGGTGCGCCTCCCCTTCGGCCTTTTCCATCACGTACACGGGAAGATTACCCATTTTTGTTCCATATTCATGTAGAACTTGTATGGGTGTTTTACCAGGTGCATGTGGTTGTTGAATACTCGAGCTGTGTTAAAGGCATGATTAACAGTCATTAGTGTCACTGTATTAGATTGAATGGTATAGCTGTGTTTGTTGTATTATTTAGCAACCAATGACAGACAGACAGTACAAGGTGCGAGAAGCACAGTATGGCTAGCTAGTTGGGCATTGCTATTAACAATTATACCAGGTAGCTATCTAGGGTTAGCGTACTAGCTAACGTCGAGCATCAAATGGATGTAGCTAGCTAGTCGTAGCATGACAGACCTCGTGTTGTTAGTGTGCGTGGTCCTTATAAGTGTAGGTTGAAATCCGTCTTGAGACATGGCTAACAATATCTACTTAATAAAACTGTTGGGTATATTGATCAAAATCTCGTCGGCAACTTCCGGGTCACGGAATTTCAGAAATCTTCAAAATAAGAGTCCCCTACGTAGTAATAGCAGAAAAATTTAAATAACCCTAAACATTTTGTTCAGGAAATTCTACCCGGAAGTTGCTTAGCAAATGATCTGCTCTACATTCACAGTGTAAACCTTTCCAGGATGTGTTATGCCCCGGCAGTGTATGGCCAGACTTCAATACAACTGATAGTAGAAATGAGGGCCATTTCTGCAGAAAGCATCGGCCAACACCTTGTTGGTTCCGATCAACAGAGCAGAACATGTAACATATCTGAGAATTCAAAAAAGCTCTCAACATTCAGGCTTTTATGTAACCAATGTCCCACAGACTTTGCTTGTAAAAATGGCTATGCATCAAATTACCTAGAAGCTTTACTCTACCTTGTATTTATATAAATGTAGCTTATATTTAGCTTATTTCCTGCAATTCTACACGTTTTGTCATGGGGTGCCGAGAAAACTTTCCTATTTTAAAGCCAATTTTCTTGAAATTCTATACATTTTGCCATGTCTGTTTATTCATGTGATATTTAGGTGACTCAAACATTACAACAAAATCTATGGGATAAAAAAATCTAACTAAATAAATGTTAGCTGACATGGGCTAGTTGATCTGGAACTTTCTGACAAGTTATAAAAAAACTCCATAAGGCAGTGTTTTCCAAACTTGGTCCTGGGGACCCCAAATGGTGCATGTTTAGTTTTTTTTTTGACCTAGCACTACACAGCTGATTCAAATAATCAAAAGTTGATGAGTTCATTACTATTTAGTTATTTATTTATTTATTTATTTTTTAATGTAGTGGGTAGATCAGCTTTAATTTGTAGAGAGATTATGGCTTCCATCAATTAGTTCATTATTTGAAAAAAGGACCATATGCATTTCAGGGAAAAGAACAACCCAATGTTGATCTCCCAAGACAAATGATCTAGCAACAGCAAGGTAGCTAAATGTCCTGGAATGTTTTGACTTTCGACCTTGGTTGAGGGACTGATTTAGACCTGGGACACCAGGTGTGTACAATTGATTATTAGGTTGAACAGAAGACCGATTTAGGAAAACCCTAGGATAAGATACACAAGGTTGTAAGCCACTAGATAAGATACACGAGGTTGTAAGCCACTAGAGGGTGTTACTAAGATAAGATACACAAGGTTGTAAGCCACTAGATAAGATACGAGGTTGTAAGCCACTAGAGGGTGTTACTAAGATAAGATACACGAGGCTGTAAGCCACTAGATAAGATACACGAGGTTGTAAGCCACTAGAGCACATATGTCAGAGTCAAGGCCCGCGGGCCACATCCGGCCCGCGAGAAGGTTTTTACGGCCCCTGGGATGATCTTGATTTATTATTAGAACCGGCCCGCAGACCGCAGCAAGCCGGCAGCCCGCAGATCTTTTACACGCACCAATACTACATTTCCCACAATGCAACGGTGACGCACCGAGCAGTAGGCTGCTTCATTTCAATATTTATTGGCACAGCAGTTGTCAGCATCACAGTAAAATTAACTTTCAGATACCCATCAAAAATGGCAAAACGGAAGGTGGACACTGAGAACCGGGGTTTCAAACAAGGTGGGAGTCGGAGTATTTGTTCACGGAGGTAGCTGGAAAACCTGTGTGTCTTCTGTGTGGAGAAAGTGTGGCGGTACTGAAAGAGTATAATCTGAGACGACATTATGAAACGAAACACGCGGACAAAAACAAGAATATGGACATGGAACAAAGGCTACAAAAGGCAGAGGAATTAAAACGAGGCCTCAAATCTCGACAGGCTCTGTTCAAAAAAGCCAAATCACAAGGCCAGGCTGCTGTCAAGGCCAGTTTTATTTTGGCAGAAGAGATCGCTAAATCAGCCCGGCCATTTACGGAGGGGGATTTCATCAAAAACTGCATGATTAAAGTTTGTGACGAAGTTTGCCCAGAAAAAAGGCAACTCTTTTAAATGTGAGTCTGAGCAGAAACACCATTGCCGAGAGAGTAGACCAGTTGTCCATCAATCTAAAAGAGCAGCTTGTGAAAAGGGAAAAGATTTCATTGCATATTCCTTGGCTGTGGATGAGAGCACCGACATTTCTGACATTGCCCAGTTGTCAATTTTCATCCGCGGAGTGGACTCCAGCCTAAGCGTGACAGAGGAGTTTTTGGCTTTACGTCCTATGCATGGCACAACTACGGGGCATGATTTGTATGAAGAGGTGTCAAGATGTGTAAATGAGATGGAGCTGCCTTGGGAAAACTCGTGGGTTTGACAACCGACGGAGCACCTGCGATGTGTGGACACAGGAGCGGACTGGTGGCGAAGATACAGGAAAAGATGCAAGAGGAAAACGCGACAGGTGAGCTGACAGCTTATCATTGTATCATACACCAGGAAGCGTTGTGCGGTAAAGCCTTGAAAATGGAGCATGTAATGAGCATCATCACGCGCACAGTTAACTTTATCAGAGCCAAAGGTTTGAATCACCGCCAGTTCAAGGCATTTCTGACGGAGTTAGAAACGGAGCATGGTGATTTGCCTTATCACACAGAGGTGCGATGGCTAAGCCAGGGAAAGGTGCTTCAAAGATGTTTGAGCTTCATGAGGAGATTTGTCTGTTCTTGGACAGCAAAGGGAAAGACACAACACAACTCCGAGAGAAATGTTTCTGTGTGAAATGGCTTTTCTGTGTGACATTACGAGTCATCTGAATGCAATGAACTTGCAGCTGCAGGGTCGGGATCGTGTCATCTCTGATATGTACAGTACAGTGAAGGCATTTAAAACCAAACTGACTCTGTGGGAGACGCAGATGCGGAAAGAAAATTTGAGCCACTTTCCCAGCTGCCAGACCATGAAAGAGAAGCTCTCTACCAGTGCGTTCCCGAAGCGCACAGTTGGCTGATAAAATAGGTATGCTTGCCGCTGACTTTCGACGCCGATTTGCTGACTTTGAAGCACAAAAAGCAGGTTGGAAGGTAACCCATTTGCTGTTGACGTGGAAAGCTCACCACCAAACCTCCAAATGGAGTTGATTGACCTCCAATGCAATGATGCACTGAGGGCAAAATATGCGGCAGTGGGTGCTGCGGAGTTCGCCCGTTTCCTCCCCGACACAATGCCCCAGCTGCGCATCCAGGCTGCTCAAACGTTGTCTATGTTTGGCAGCACATACCTGTGTGAACAACTGTTTTCTTTGATGAACTTGAACAAAACATCACACAGAAGTCGACTTACTGCTGAACACCTCCACTCAATTCTGAGGATTTCCTCAGCTCAGAGCCTTACCGAACATTGATGAACTTGTGGAAAAGATGGGACACCACCAAGTATCACCCTCAACCTCAAACAAGTGAACATTACTGTGCAATCACATATTTAGAGTTTTTACTCAGTTCAAGTTTAAAAGTTAAAGTTTAATATTTGTTTTCACTGCATGTTACTTCTCCTTAAACAAAGTGTTGTTTTTGATTAATAGATTTTTGCACTTTATTTTATTGTATTTCAATCCAATTATATTTTAAAAATATTTCAGTTGAGTGGATGATAGAAAATTGCTATTATTGTTTTTTTCTTTGAAGTAAATTTAGCCCACTTTTGCTAAAATAGAAAATATAGGCTACTGATGGTGCCTTGAATACCGGTTTCTTTCATTTAATGTTCATGTTATGGGGATTTTTATATAAAGGAAATTTGTCTTTTGTGTCTGTTGAAAATTAAAGATTACTGACAGAGCCATAAGAAAATATTGCTTTATTTATCTGATCATATTGGAATATATTTGTTAGGTTTTCAGTAGGTTCAATTAGGTTCACTAGACTATATCGTCATTTAAAAAATTTTCAATGAACATTCGAACAGTCCGGCCCTCGGCTTGTAGCTAAATTTTTATTTGGCCCTCCGTCCATTTGACTTTGACACCCCTGCACTAGAGGGTGTTACTAAGATAAGATACTTAGGTAAGCTACTAGGCCAGGGGTAGGCAACCCTGTTCCTGGAGTGCTGCAGAGGTACTGGAGGATTTTGTTGCAACTATGTGAAACACATGACCAGCTGAGCTAATTGATCAGTTCAGTGATTAAACTCAATACACCTGGTCTTTCAGGTCTGTTAAATCAAAAACATTAAGTGCATGCGACACTTCAGGACCCGGAGTTGCCTACACCATGCACTAGGCCATATAATCATCCAGGAATACATCTCGAGCAAACTGGAATTCAATTAAAACCGTGATATGAACTGTAAGAACCAAGAAACACTTTTAAGCTTAGCACCAGTCATGTACTTAACATACAATGACATATTAATGCGTTAATGTGAGTGTAGCATTTCGCTACACTCGCATTAACATCTGCTAACCATGTGTATGTGACAAATAACATTTGATTTGATTTTTGATTTGATTTAAAAACATAGTGATTTCTCAATGTGATTCACTTTATAATATTCTTTATCTTGTATAGTAATTATCTTTAGTTTAGATTTTTCCCTGATCTAGTTATAATTTTGTAACATCATTTTAACATTTTGCACTATGAAGATACAAATATAGTTTTAACGCTGAGTTTTATTTTGAAGGCAAAATCGGAAAACCGCAAGTCTTAATATTGCTGCCGGGACGCTAATGGTATATTGTACAAGTGTATTTGTATGTTGCAGAAACCGGCGGATTTAGCTGGGTGAATTGCCGATTTCACCAGTTGACAACTTGATCAACAACAACCGGTTCACCCGGACAAATAGGTATTTTTCTTCCGCAGTTGTAGGTCAGATAATAGGTTAATACTGTAATCTACTGGTTAATGAGGAGCACGAGATTACATTTCCTAGAAAGAGATTGCAGCTTTATTCCTACAGTATCATTGTTTTAATCAGTGGTGTAAATAATTTAAGTAAAAAATACGTTAAAGTACTACTTAAGTCGTTTTTGAGGGGTATCTTTACCTTCCTACTTATATTTTTGACTACTTTTAATTTTATTTCACTACATTCCCAATGGTAAAATATACTTTACATTTACATACATTTTCCCTGACATGCAAAAGTACTCCTTACATTTTGGGTGTCATTGTAGGCAACTGAGTTTCCCAGACTATGGAGATGTGAGAGTTTTTAATTTCCCTTGCCCAAGTCAGTATGTCACTCAAAGCACAAAACTCTTTCAAATACCATTGATATAGTTAAAATGGGTAGTTTACGTGGGCAGTAACATTCCGTGCATAAAACCTGTTCTTGACCTATACATTTTGTGTATTTATTTAACCAGGCAAGTCAGTTAAGAACAAATTCTTATTAACAATGACGTCAATACCCCGGAAGACGCTGGACCAATTGTGCACCGCCCTATGGGACTCCCAATCACGGCCGGTTATGATACAGCCTGGAATCAAACCAAGGTCTGTAGTGACACCTCTATGACTGAGATGCAGTGCCTTAGACCACTGAGCCCCTCGGGAACCAATAGGCCTATACATGATTGGCCTATACATGCCTTTGTGTTCTCTAGGCAGGGGGTTTTGCAGGACATGCCAGAGCAGGTGGGGAAGCTGACTGTCCTCCTGATGGATGAATGGCGGCCCCACCAGCACAGCTGCCATGCGGTGCTATATCTAGATAGTTTCTCCAACATGGTCAGGGGAAGGGAACCTCTGTCTCTTTGTCATCATGTCTCTGTTTCACAGCTGTTGGACGAGGCAGAGCTGAGTCCGGCAGCAGCTACAACCAACTGGAGATGGAGTGGATGCATTATGCCCCACTGCTAGCAGAGGTGTACTTTGGAAGGAAGGGAAGTAGTGTGCATTTTATTTTTTTACAGCACATCTAGGTTACACTACAAATGGTCCAAAAAACAATGTATAGCTTTATCTGGACAACTTTGTTATTACACTGTTGTAGATCACTTTTATGTGGGACTGTCAAATTGGAATAAGGTCCTATGACATCGAGGTGATTCCTAGTGCCCACTTCACTCTGATTACAGAATGCTGATGCAGCCCCTCAGATCTGAAATCAGTTCTTTGGTGACCCTCCACACCAAGGCTCTGGAGGGGGGAGGGGCTGTGCAGAGGACAGACGTGGTATGAAACAAGAAACTTCCTAACTAATACGTCAAACTGACCACTCTCACCGTTCAAACCCTCACATCCCTGCTGGAGAAGGATAATGACTTCCTCCAGAGCTCGTTCTGCACGTTCAAGGTGAATTAGCCACCTGTTGGCACATAGCACCAGTCAGAACTTGGTGTTTCACGTTTTGTGTTGTGAAATGTACTGCAAATTAAGTTTGAATTGTTGTGGTAATAAAAACATGTTTTTTTTCTTCCCCCTACTGCTCAAGGACAGTAGCTTTGAGGTGAAGCGTAGAGAACAGCTAGAAAGAGGAGCAGGAGAGGGATCCCATGATGCATTGTAAGGTTATTCAACTATTAAACTATTGAGTTTATTCAAAGTTGGGAAAGTACAGTTATTATACAGTTCTGGAGTTTCAGTGTTGACGTTTAAAAATAAAATAAAATAGTTGTGTTTCTCAGCCCTGACAGCAAGTTGAACAAAAGTTATCAGGAAAAGGATAACCAAAGAATGGCCTTTGATATAGAAATGGAAGACCTCCCCAGCCAGGTTTGAGGAGATCCAGGTCAGAGGAGTGTTCTTGCTACCAATTGTTAACCTGATTTTGACTTATAGGTGGTTTGGACAATAGGATAGTTTACCTCTGAAGTTACTGAGTGTGTGGGGCTTTCTAGGTACTAGCTGGTGATCTGATAGAGGATGTAACCTTCAGTTTGTTGAGAACAGCTCTCCACCAGACACAACAGGAACTGGGCATTGTTGTTACGATACGGGTATTCTATGTATCCTCTTCATACAGAGAAAGTGTCATTGGAGTCTCATTAGCAGGTTTGAGCAATCTTCTTCTTGCGACAGACCTGTCATATGTCTGACTTTGAGAAAAACGCACACCAGCTTGGGCCAAGACGCATGTCACGCAAGAAGCAAGAGAGCCATAGTGCAACTTATGACCGCACCAATAAATGTTTGAACGTCACTTTGTTTTATTCTTGATATGTCAAAGAATTTGTCTTAAATGTGTTGTATGACATGCCATGTTGTGCCAAGGAGTACACTGACTGATGTGCTGTAACAGCAACAAACGTATCAACACTGAATGAAAATTGCCTTCATTGATTTATAATAAGTGCTTTTCAGTTCTTGTTATTGCTTCTCCTTTACACCATTTAAAAATACTATTGCAATATGCAGAAATCACTCTGCCATTTCCTGGTTGCTAAAATTCTAATAGTTCGCCTAATTTCAGTGTGACAAAACAAGCAAGTATAGTGTAGAGCATCATTGTACCATTTAAACTGCTGTGAAATATATTTTCCATAACCAATAATATTGTATTTTCAGGTGTATGAAACTGGTGTACAAAACAGATGTAAACAAAAAAAAATTAAGTAGAGAAATAGTCCACATAGAACCGATCTACTGCTTCATAGACTTGCTTTCAATGAGAATGACAGATCTATAACTCAAATTCCATGTGACTTTGGCCAAAAGGTTTCATATTGAAGCATTAAAAACATTTCCTACAATTTTCTATTTACAGTTTTTTGGATATATTTCTACTGAATTTCATTTTTTTATACAGTACCTGTCAAAAGTTGACACACCTACTCATGTGTGCAAAGCTGTCATCAAGGAAAAGGGTGGCTACTTTGAAGAATCTCAAATATATTTTGATTTGTTTAACACTTTTTTGGGTTACTACATGATTCCATATATGTTATTTTAACAGTTTCGATGTCTATTATTCTACAATGTAGAAAACAGTAAAAATAAAGAAAACCCTGGAATGACTTGGTGTGTCCAAACTTTTGACTGGTAGTGTAAATAAAACAGACCGAGGTATAAAAAATAAACTGTAAACCTGCACCTTCTACCAGAGTGATCCCAGAGGGTGTATATATTGTTGGTGAGTCTACACATACAGTGTCTGAATCCGTCCCTGATTTGGTGGGAAAGTATAAGGACCAGATTTAAACCCCTCTGCTCTAGTGCTCTCAAGCCAATATTTCTGGCTCATGTAGTCTAGGAGGTGTAGTCTGGGGTGAGGGGTCTTTTGGGATGGGAAAGTATAAGGACCATATTTAAACCCCTCTTCTCTAGTGCTCTCAAGCCAATATTTCTGGCTCATGTAGTCTGGGAGGAGGGTCTTTTGGGATGGGAAAGTATAAGGACCAGACTTAAACCCCTCTGCTCTAATGCTCTCAAGCAAATATTTCTGGCTCATGTAGTCTGGAAGGAGGGTCTTTTGGGATGGGAAAGACCAGCCTCTTCCTGAGTGAGTATGCAGGCTGGGGCATCTGCTTCCTGGTGCCATGGTTATCACTCTTACTGCTGACATCATCGTTTACCTTGGTCAGGATGGACAGCAAGTCATACCCACTGGACGGAGAAAGAACAATGAGAGGAAATTCAATCTGATGATGATTTACCAACCATACGCTGACATCTGCATGTCACAGTCCAGTGTTTACTGATGTTTTCAAAGAGGATTTCAGAATGACACAATATAAAGAAACCAAGCACATCTGAGCACTAACCTGGGAGCCATGTTGATGAGGTTCTGGCACTAACCTGGGAGCCATGTTGATGAGGTTCTGGAACCAACCTGGGAACCATGTTGATGAGGTTCTGGCACCAACCTGGGAACCATGTTGATGAGGTTCTGGAACTAACCTGGGAACCATGTTGATGAGGTTCTGGAACTAACCTGGGAACCATGTTGATGAGGTTCTGGAACTAACCTGGGAACCATGTTGATGAGGTTCTGGCACTAACCTGGGAACCATGTTGATGAGGTTCTGGCACTAACCTGGGAACCATGTTGAGGTTCTGGCACTAACCTGGGAACCATGTTGAGGTTCTGGCACTAACCTGGGAACCATGTTGATGAGATTCTGGCACTAACCTGGGAACCATGTTGATGAGATTCTGGCACTAACCTGGGAACCATGTTGATGAGATTCTGGCACTAACCTGGGAACCATGTTGATGAGATTCTGGCACTAACCTGGGAACCATGTTGATGAGGTTCTGGCACTAACCTGGGAACCATGTTGATGAGGTTCTGGCACTAACCTGGGAACCATGTTGAGGTTCTGGCACTAACCTGGGAACCATGTTGATGAGGTTCTGGCACTAACCTGGGAACCATGTTGAGGTTCTGGCACTAACCTGGGAACCATGTTGATGAGGTTCTGGCACTAACCTGGGAACCATGTTGATGAGGTTCTGGAACTAACCTGGGAACCATGTTGATGAGGTTCTGGCACTAACCTGGGAACCATGTTGATGAGGTTCTGGCACAATGACTGGATGAACCAAGTGCCCTTATGTCTCTGAAAGAGGCAAAGTGAGGGACAGTGGCCATGCCCAGAAGGAAGTCGGCATCAGAGAGAATGGAGTCTCTGGGTACCACTGCATCAGTGCAGATAGAGCTGGTGATAGTAGAGCCATCAGCGCCTGGGCAATCGGACTGAATGAACACTGGCTGTTGTTCCTTGATGCCCTGACAGGCCTGGATAAAGAACAGCTTGGGCTTCCCCCTCAGTGAGCTGCACTCCAGTCCAGAGAAGGGCTCTGTGAGCTCCCTGACTCTGACCTTCAGCCCGTCCACCCCATAAACACCTGCCTCCAGCCCGTGGCTCAGAACGCAGCACACCAGGCAGTCCATCTGGCTGTGGTCACGGCTGCGGAGCTCCTCAACTCGAGACAGTAACTGCTCCCGGCTGCAGTCTGGCTCAATCTGCGTCTCAAAGCCCAGCCACTCAAACACACTCACCAAACTGCCTGAGACAAACACATGGAGGTACATGGGGATTGTGATTTAGGCCTAGTCCTACAAAACGACTTAAAAGTATTTCACTATTTCAAGAATAACATGTACAGTTGAAGTCGGACAGTTTACATACACCTTAGCCAATTTACATTTAAACTCAGTTTTTCACAATTCCTGACATTTAATCCTAGTAAAAATTCCCTGTTTTAGGTCAGTTAAGATCACTTTATTTTAAGAATGTGAAATGTCAGAATAATAGTAGAGAGAATGATTTATTTCAGCTTTTATTTATTTCATCACATTCCAAGTAGGTCAGAAGTTTACATACACTCAATAAGTATTTGGTAACATTGCCTTTAAATTGTTTAACTTGGGTCAAATGTTTTGGGTAGCCTTCCACAAGCTTCCCACAATAAGTTGGGTGAATTTTGGCCCATTCCTCCTGACAGAGCTGGTGTAACTGAGTCAGGTTGGTAGGCCTCCTTGTTCGCACACGTTTTTTTCAGTTCTGCCCACACATTTTCTATGGGATTGAGGTCAGGGCTTTGTGATGGCCACTCCAATACCTTGACTTTGTTGTCCTTAAGCCATTTTGCCACAACTTCGGAAGTATGCTCCGGGCCATTGTCCATTTGTAAGACCCATTTGCGACCAATATTTAACTTCCTGAATGATGTCTTGAGATGTTGCTTCAATATATCCACATTATTTTCCTGCCTCATAATGACATCTATTTTGTGAAGTGCAACAGTCCCTCCTGCAACAAAGCAGCCCGACAACATGATGCTACCACCCCCGTGCTTCACAGTTGGGATGGTGTTCTTTGGCTTGCAAGCCTCCCCCTTTTTCCTCCAAAGATAACGATGGTCATTATGGCCAAACAGTTCTATTTTTGTTTCATCAGACCAGAGGACATTTCTCCAAAAAGTACGATCTTTGTCCGCATCTGCAGTTGCAAACCGTAGTCTGGCTTTTTTATGGCGGTTTTGGAGCAGTGGCTTCTTCCTTGCTGGGCGGCCTTTCAGGTTATGTCGATATAGGCCTCGTTTTACTGTGGATATAGATACTTTTGTACCCGTTTCCTCCATCATCTTCACAATGTCCTTTGTTGTTTTTCTGGGGTTGATTTGCACTTTTCGTACCAAAGTATGTTCATCTCTAGGAGACAGAACGCGTCTCCTTCCTGAGCGGTATGACGGCTGCGTGGTCCCATGGTGTTTATACGTGCGTACTATTGTTTGTACAGATGAACGTAGTACCTTCAGGCATTTCAGAAATTGCTCTTAAGAATGAAAAAGACTTGGAGGTTTTCAATTTTTTTTCTGACGTCTTGGCTGATTTCTTTTGATTTTCCCATGATGTCAAGCAAAGAGACATTGAGTTTGAAGGTAGGCCTTGAAATACATCCACAGGTACACCTCCAATTGACTGAAATGATGTCAATTAGCCTATCAGAAGCTTCTAAAGCCATGTCATTTTCTGGAATTTTCCAAGCTGTTTAAAGGCACAGTCAACTTAGTGTAGGGTCATTTCTGACCCACTGGAATTGTGATACAATGAATTATAAGTGAAATAATCTGTCCGTAAACAATTGTTGGAAAAATTACTTGTGTTATGCACAAAGTAGATGTCCTAACCATAACCAACTTGCCAAAACTATAATTTGTTAACAAGATATTTGTGGAGTGGTTGAAAAACGAGTTAAGCGTTCCGACTTCCTCCGTAACAAATATCTACTATCATACATCTACAAATATCTTACTTTCATCAACCTGTGTTCCCTCTCTATTGTTTAGGGGTTTTGGAGAATTTCTGAAGTTGTAGTTGTTAATTATCAGACAGTAACCTCTTTCTTCCTGTCATAGCATATTCTCCCACTTCCTACAGAAAGAAAACATGCATAAATAATTCATAAATCCAGTTAAAAGACAGCATCCATAATCCCCAAAACTGCTACTGTACTTCAAATAATCTATACAATACCCAGTCAGTTTTCAGTAAAAGCATGGACTGACAAGACTTTGTCAATGCTCATTTAAAAAAAGGTTAGTATCACGAGAGACCTCTTTTGTGGTGTTTCCTGTCTGACGATTTGCAGGGTCAAAGTTCTTATTGTGTCCACGTGAGGGTATGGATGAAACATGGTGATTCCCTATGGGAGAAAAGACATGGATCAGGTAAGAATGAATCAATGATATGGCTAACATTTAACAGTGTTGCCGATGAACCAACAGAGAGAGTAGAGGAGAGGGGACAGTCTACAGGCCCCTTTTGAATGCTGAACAAAAATATGAAACGCAAAAATGCAACAATTTAAACGATTTTACTGAGTTACAGTTCAGAAATACATTTATTAGGCCCTAAACTATGGATTTCACATGATTGGGCAGGGGCACAGCCACGAGCCAGACCCACCCAATCAGAATGTGTTTTCCCCCACAAAAGGGCTTCATTAAAGGCAGAAATACTCATTTCATCAGCTGTCCGGATGGCTGGTCTCAGATGATCCCGTAGGTGAAGAAGCCGGATGTGGTGGTCCTGGGCTGCAATTGTGAGGCTGGTTGAACGTACTGCCAAATTCTCTAAGATGGCGTTAGAGGCGGCTTATGGTAGAGAAATGAACATTGAAATTCCCTGGCAACATCTCTGGTGGACATTCCTGCAGTCAGCATGCCAATTGCACGCTCCCTAAAAACTTGAGACATCTGTGGCATTGTGTTGTGTGACAAAACTTCACATTTTTAGAGTGGCCTTTTATTGTCCCCAGCACAAGGTGCACCTGTACTTGCTGTTTAATCAGTTTATTGATATGCTGCACCTGTCAGGTGGATGGATTATTTTGGCAAAGGCTCACTAACAGGGATGTCAACAACTTTCTGCACAAAATTTGAGAAAAAAAGCTTTTTGTGTCTTTGGAACATTTCTGGGATCTTTTATTTTAGCTCATGAAACCAACACTTTACATGTTGCGTTTATATATTTTTTTCAGTATAGATTGTCATTCTAAATGATATGAACTGACCTTGGCTGAGAGCAGCATCGTTGTCCCCACTGGTACTTAGGAGACCCAGCCTATGTGAAATCAAATCAAATAAAATGTTATTTGTCACATACACATGGTTAGCAGATGTTAATGCGAGTGTAGCGAAATGCTTCAGTACTGCATCCACTGTATCTGAGACCCTCCGAACATCTGGTGTGTGAGCAGACCAAGATGACACAAAGGTTTTGTGAGTTCTGCACTGTACTCCAATACAGAGAAAATGTGCTGAGCCACACCTTGTTCAGTGTGGGACTCACCCAGAGAGGCGTCAGCTGGATTCAGAGTGGACACCTGTGGAAGGAAGTAGAGGGAATAATTAGTGACTACACAGACATGAGTGATGGCCGTAGCCTCTGATGTAAAGACACGTGGTGTGTCCGGTAGGTCCAATGCAGTATAAATAAGTGTCTCAAAACCTGAACTGAACATTAGACACCAACCTCAGTTGAAGGCTGTGAACCTGAACATTAGACACCAACCTCAGCTGAAGGCTGTGAACATGAACATTAGACACTGACCTCAGTTGAAGGCTGTGAACCTGAACATTAGACACTAACCTCAGTTGAAGGCTGTGAACCTGAACATTAGATACCAACCTCAGCTGAAGGCTGTGAACATGAACATTAGACACTGACCTCAGTTGAAGGCTGTGAACCTGAACATTAGACACTAACCTCAGTTGAAGGCTGTGAACCTGAACATTAGATACCAACCTCAGTTGAAGGCTGTGAACCTGAACATTAGACACAGACCTCAGCTGAAGGCTGTGAACCTGTACATTAGACACTGACCTCAGCTGAAGGCTGTGAACCTGTACATTAGACACTGACCTCAGTTGAAGGCTGTGAACCTGAACATTAGATACCAACCTCAGTTGAAGGCTGTGAACCTGAACATTAGACACTGACCTCAGTTGAAGGCTGTGAAGCTGAACATTAGACACTGACCTCAGCTGAAGAGAAGTACGAAGAGGGCAAGAACATTGTGTCAGAATGTCCACGTTGTTCGACTAAGACACACAACAGGAAAATAAATGGACGAAAGTTTTAGCAAATTAAATAAAAGGTTAAATGAAAAATAAATAAAAGGTTTGATAACATATTGTCACGAACCGGCTCAAAGCCCGTAACAAAGGGAGACAACGTGGAGATATGGAGTAGCAAAATATATATTTATTAACTCAAGCAACTAAGTATAATATACAATGGTGTGTGTAATCAGTAGTGTAAGTGAGTGTTTTGCATGCATGAATGTGATAATGCAGGGTGATGAAAGGTGCCAAAGCAAACAAACAAAAGGCCACCAAGAACCACAACACAATCTACAAAAGGTGTCTGCATGGAGAGAGTCTCTTCCATGAATGTGGAAGAAGTCTATTTATCCTGGGAGACACCTGGCCCAGGTGTTTCCCATGTAGCTGACGACCCTCCCAACTCCACCCACTGGCATCCTAATAAGGAAACAAGAACAAAGAGAGAATACGGCAGACAGAGTGGGAGGGTCGTCACAATATTGAAGAAGATTTGACATCTACTGTAGTCATAGTCCCTACCTGATAGTCCACATGACACAGGTCTCCTTGGAAGCATGGAGACAGCCTGATGGAATAGAATAGTCATGACATTCTGTGATGATAATCCAGACGGAAACTGAGAAATGTCCATAAGGACTGGTGGATATCAAGATAATGTAAGAAATAAAGCATGTTCTGTTACCTGGTTTTCTGGAAGACATGCAGAAGAAGACCTTGGTCTTAACAATCCCACCCTGTTTTTTGGTTTACTGGCCCTGTTTGAATATAGTATTGCATAACACATCTGTGTCATACTACTGTGCTAAATCATTGACAGGCATACACAGGCAATGAATAGGTTTGTTCAGCCAGTCAGTAATTTACTAAGGAAATGAAACTGTTAAGTCACCCACAGAAACTGAAAGTGAAACACTTGCCCTGCTTTGTTTTAAACTGGTTGATTCTTGTTTTCAACATGGGGCAGACACTTCCAAACATACTTTCAACAATGTTTAGTTTTATGACGCTCAAAATATCAATTTTCTCCATTTCCAGGAATACTTGCAAGGTAGTCTGAAAGAATAGAGCAAAATGTGTAATGTCAGTTGGTCCGTCAAGATAAAGCATTCTTTCTACTCATATTTCACTAAATAATACAAGTTACTACCCTATTCTGGACAACACGTGTTGAATTTCAGACTGTTCTGACGTACTCACCACGTTGCCCTCCAGTTTCCTACGAGGGAGTATGTTAACCAATAGGAACTTAATCTCTCTCAACTCGTCTTCAGTGGTGTTCTCTGATAGGTCAAACAGCAGTTTTCTGCAGATGGTGGATTACAATGACTTTTAAGAAGACATCCTATTACACTACAGTATTCTGTATGTGAGGAAACAGTAACACAACAACATGAGTGTTTACATTTGTGTTGTAAACTTCTACTTATCGCTATTCATTTGTGGGTAAAGCTGTTGTATGCAATTCAGATGTGGTATATATATGAGGCCAATACAGTGGTGTAAAGTACTTAAGTAAAAATACTTTAAAGTACTACTTAAATCGTTTTGGGGGGGGGATATCTGTACTTTACTATTTATATTTACTTTTACTTCATTTACATTCCTAAAAAAGAATGTACATTTTACTCCATACATTTTCCCTGACACCCAAAAGTGCTCGTTACAATTTGAATGTTTAGCAGGACAGGAAAATGGTCCATTCGCGTACTTAGCAAGAGAACGTCCCTGGTCATCCTTACTGCCTCTGATCGGACAAACTCACTAAACACAAATGCCTCGTTTTCACATTATGTTTGAGTGTCCCCTGGCTGTCAAAAATAAATAGAAAATAAGGAAACGGTGCCGTCTGGTTTGCTTAATGTAAGGAATTTGATGTATGGCATTTACTTTTACTTATGACAATTGAGTACTTTTTTTCTACCACTGTACTTCAGTACATTTAAAACCAGATACTTTTAGACTTTTACTCAAGTAGTATTTTACTGAATTACTTTCACTTTTAACTTATTTAAGGTATCTTTACTTTTACTCAAGTGTGACAATTAAGTACTTTTTCTACCTCTGGCCTGTATATTCACCTATAAGGAGAGATGAGGCTACTGGTTGTTGGAAGCTGGTTGTTGAGGCCAAGCTCTCGCATCAAGCTGTGGCGCTGGATGGTACATAATAAATCGGCAAGCAAGTAAGGCTGATCGGGGTTAACAGTTCTTGGTCCGTCAGAAGAGAGAAGAGTTGACTTGCTGTGGGCACTGAGCTACAGTCTTTCTCAAGCAGATCTTTGCAAAGAAATGCAAGTGCTTGTACTTCTTCACTGCTCAGGGCTTGTTCCACCTGCAACAGCAGCCTTTGGAAATCCATCTCCTGTCACAAAACCAATATAATGAAAACAAACATGATCACTATGTTTGATATTTATACTATAAATACATGTTGTTAATTTACAATCTCAGCACATGGTAATAATATGTTGTCAGTTGAAAATATCTTTCAAGTGTGTAGTAAATATAGGCCTATGGATAGACCTCTTGAATAGTCTAGCAACTTTCAACCAGGGGGCTGGAGACCCAAACCAGGTTGCTGGGGACCCCTAGGTACCTCACTTTCAACCAGGGGGCTGGGTATGGGGGCAAAAATCACCTCACTCTATAGAAGAGCAGGTGCTTAAGACATTTTGTCAAAGATTAGGCTCATATATATATATATATATATATATATATATATATATATATATATATATATATATATATATATATATATATATATATATATATATATATAAATATCCATGTCTAATTGTTAGGCTAAACTATGTATGAGAATCCATGACAAGTATAAATTAATTCAACCATGGCTGTCCAATAAAAATGTGTTCACTGTACAGATACACTATACAGTGTAGAATACCATGTTTACTGTTAATTCGAACAAATGTTCCACCCCCACCCAAAAAAAAAAAAAAAATAAGGAAAAGTGTCCTACCATTAGGTAACTTGTGCGCTCGATGTTTTAAATGTGCGTCAGATATCTCACATCCACATAGGCCTGTCTATACGTTTAGAGGGGTAACAAAGTAGGCTACAGGAATATCAATGTTTTTCAACGATCCGGTATTCTTCACGATGACAACCACAAGTCATTTTAGTTGATCAACAACTTGAAGTCCTTCGGAATGTCAGGTACTGTAGGCTACAAAGTGGCCAGAACACAAGTACAGTACTCTCGCTTTCCTTACGCACATTTCCAAATAGAAATGTACATTTCTTGAAAAAATGTGCGCTTGCTCTCTTGGCTGTTTCAAACTCATCAAAGACACACCCTTGTCCACTTACCCTCCGCCTTAATGCTTTGGGGAATCCCAGCGGCAATATTTTAATCGTCGGTCCAAATGATTAGCTGATCAAGGGAAGTGTGCAACGTAAGCCCCTCAGCCCTAGTTTTTAATGGCGTTTGCGAGTGTACAATTATGTTAATTTCGGGACATGAAACGCACCCAAAAACTTTAAAACCTCAAAGTCAACGTACAAGTGGAAGTAAAGACGAATGTAAATAAGTTACAAATTGTGCTACTAATGCACAAACACGTATCGTAAAAGTCATTTGTTTTTGTTTGGTCAGTTTTTGGAAATTGTAGAAATAAGTTCCAGCTAGGCAGGCCAACATTAGTTAGCTAATTAATTTGCTAGCTATCATACAGCAGACGTATATTAATAATTATATATTTAATGTAAGTAGACATGCAATCATAATTGAGTGTAGCGCATATAAAGCACCCACAAGCTACCGGTGGCTGAAAACACTAGTGATCGGCTCGCATATCAGAAGAGCGGAATCTATTTATACAAATATTTTAAAAATTAAGATATGAATAATCAAAATATTTAAATTATAGAATTAACTAATTCAAAGAACGAAAAAAAATGTATAGGCCTAAATGCTCAGGCGCAAACACCTTAGTTCTGACTGTCTGCTCAGACTAACAGTCTCACCTGTTGTTCCTGTCAGACACAACAGTGTCAACCAATGAACCAAAGATGCGTGAGGGATGGCGGAGCCAACTCACTCACAGTCACACACTTAGCAGCCGAGGAGAGAGAGGAAAGATAGCTTTCCAGTGAGTCGGAAGCACAGTAGCATTTGGATGCATTTTAATAATGTAGACAATGTTTAGAGCACAGTGTAGAATTTCCCAAAATGAAATCTCATATAAAGCAGATTCTATGCACAACCTACACCGGCATATGCGAATTGTGCACCCAACTGTGAAGCTAGCTGTAGCGGAGCTTCGAGAAACTAGCGGGCCTGCTAGTGATAGTGGTGGCGAGATGTTTCCACTCAGTCAAGTAGGCCTACTCCGCGACCCACAGCAACGCAGTCTTCTATGGACCAGTTTATGCCACACACACTATGTCTAGCAAAACAAGGCCAAATGGATATTGCATTGGCTAAAATGATAGCCAGCCATTTTCGATCGTGAAGGACAGAGGATTTAGAAATTATAGCAATAGTCTAAATCCAATGTACACAATTCCAAGCAGGAAAATCCTTTCAAAATCACTTATTCCACATCTGTATGAGAGCACACAGGCTTCAGTGTGGGAAAGAGTCCAAAAAGCTACTGCAGTTTGCCTTCCCACTGACTGCTGGACATCAAGAATAACCACTTCTTACATGTCACTTCATTGAACATTTCTCGATGTCTAGCTGTCTTCTGGACTGCTGTTTTCTGGACTGCTGTCTTCTGGACTGCTTTTTCAGCGACAGACACACCTCGGAGAACTTGGCAGAGGAACTGTTGAGAGTGGCCAGAGAATGGCAAGTAGTAGATGGAAAAGGGGTCTGTTGTGTTAGCAACAATGCAGCTAACATCACCAAAGCCATGAACAATGTTTAAATGGACCAGTCATCCATGTCTTGTCCACACAATCAACCTGATTGTCAGAGATGCTCTGAAGGTGACGAAGCCCACTGTGGACAAAGTGACAGCAGCTGTGGAATACTTCCACAGGAGCACAGTAGGTTCTGAAAAACTAAAGTCTACACAACGCCAGATGGGGATGCCTGAGCTGAGACCTAAAACAAGACTGCACTACAAGGTGGAATTCAACATTTTATATGTTGAAGAGGTTTCTTGAGTCAAAGGATGCCATCATCTCTACCCTGGCCATTGTCAATGCACCTGTTGATGCTCTGACCCAAGAGGAATGGGAGGTGGTGGAGGAGGTGTGCAGAGTCCTGTTGATGCTCTGACCCAAGAGGAATAGGAGGTGGTGGAGGAGGTGTGCAGAGTCCTGGAACCCTTTGAGCAGGTCACAGTGGAGATCAGTGGAGAGAGGTACAGTAAGCAGGTATTACTACATCATTATTTAATCCAGTAGGATATATGTATATGAGCAGTAGATGAGAATGTAGTATCAGTAGACAAAACATGAACCTGAACTAATAAGTTGCTGTTCTCTCAGCTATGTGACCGCCTCAAAAATGATACTCCAGTGTAAGGGTCTGCAGCGAATCACATCCAGCCACCAGAGAGAAGAAAATGTAACCACAGGACATGTGACAGAGTTGATGGACACCCTTTCGTTCCAGTTCTCTGCTGCCTGTGACTGGAACGAATTGCCAAAATCGCTGAAGTTTGAGACTTTTATCTCCCTCACCAACTTCAAACATCTGCTATCTGAGCAGCTAACCGATCGCTGCAGCTGTACATAGTCTATCGGTAAATAGCCCACCCATTTTTACCTACCTCATCCCCATACTGTTTTTATTTATTTACTTTTCTGCTCTTTTGCACACCAATATCTCTACCTGTACATGACCATCTGATCATTTATCACTCCACTGTTAATCTGCAAAATTGTAATTATTCGCCTCCCTCATGCCTTTTGCACACAATGTATATAGACTACCCTTTTTTTCCTACTGTGTTATTGACTTGTTAATTGTTTACTCCATGTGTAACTCTGTGTTGTCTGTTCACACTGCTGTGCTTTATCTTGGCCAGGTCGCAGTTGCAAATGAGAACTTGTTCTCAAGTAGCCTACCTGGTTAAATAAAGGTGAAATAATTTATTTTTTAAATGTTCATCAATGGATAGAAAGTTCCACAGAATGGAATACAATCACGTGCCATCAGAAACCGCTGCACTTGACCCCAGGTTTAAGAAGTTAGCCTTCAGTGATGCCAGAGCGATTGGTGAGGCTCTTCAAAGAATAACCTCAGCAGCAGGGAGGGACAGCCCCAGCAGTCAGCTGGCTCAGGCACCGGGGCAACTGGAAGAAGAGGGATCAGATGGAGCAGAAGCACCAGTAGTAGTGCCACAAACGTCTTCTGTTTGGATGCTGTTTGACGAGAGAGCAACCCGGGATGCAGCACGAAGGAATCCCTCAGCAGACGCCATAATGGCGGTCCGATCCTATTTGGAGGAGCCCCTCCTCCAAAGATCTGCAGATCCTCTGAGCTGGTGGAAGAACAAGGCCTCTGTCTACCCACGGCTTACTAAAGTCATGACAGGGAAACTCTGCATAGTGGCCACATCAGTTCCCTCTGAGAGGGTCTTGTCAAAAACTGGACAAATAATTACTGAGAGAAGATATCGCATCAACGGTTGTGAGGCAGCTTGCATTTCTGAATGCAAATCTCTCATAAAAGAAAAATATGGTCAGCATTGCTGTGTGCTGCTGGTTATAAACATGGCAATAAAGAAGAGAGAGAAAAGAGGGACCAGTTTAATGTTTTAAGTGGGATGCTGCGGTTTTGCTCAATGTTATTTATTTTTCTTTAATATGATGAAATATTCTATTATTATGTTGTTCAGATTGTATTAGGTTTGAATTGTTACATTTATAGGCACTTTGTTTATATACATTAAAAAGTTAGACTTTAAATGCAAATGTTTTATAGGATTCTTTTTTCATAACAAACCAATGCATTTTTAACTACATTGTGGTTCAGGTATGATTTAATTTAATAATTTCATTAGAATTGTTTTAACACCAATCATAGTCAAACTATCGCAAACTGTTTGACTTGAAAAAATACGAAACATATATATTTTTTAAAGACCCGTTTGGGAGCCAAGAGAGCCGGCTCTTTTTGGTGAGCTGAGCCGAACGAGCCGGCTCACTGAATAGAGCCGGAATGCCCATCACTAGAAAACACAATCGTTGTGGGATGAACGAGTGACAAATTTCCGAGCAATGGTGGTCCATTTAAAAATCCATTCTTCTTCTTACCCTGCAAGTGTATACTCGTCGGACGTAACAATACGTCATCAGAAGTGTCCACTTGAATGTTAGATTGGTGTCTCTAGATTGAACGGTTCAAGAGTTACTGTTGGTGGGTAATTTTATGCTAATTTAGCTCATTTAAATAGTTCTAATTTCTAAAAGTTTTGAAAATGTTAAAGTTGTTGTAGCTGAAATGGTTAAAGAGCAGAAGCATTTCAAATGTCTACCACTGTGTTCTTATGGTTGCCATTGAATCCATGAAATGCTATGCTAATTTATGCAAATTACGATTGTTTCTAAAGGTTTTTAGAGAAGTTGAAGTTGAAGGTTTTCAATTTGGTCTTGTAGCTTAATTGATCAAGGAGCAGGGCCATTTTGAATAGCTACAACTATATAGGGTGGCAGGGTAGCCTAGTGGTTAGAGCGTTGGACTAGTAACCGGAAGGTTGCGAGTTCAAACCCCCGAGCTGACAAGGTACAAATCTGTCGTTCTGCCCCTGAACAGGCAGTTAACCCACTGTTCCTAGGCCGTCATTGAAAATAAGAATTTGTTCTTAACTGACTTGCCTGGTTAAATAAAGGTAAAAAAAAAAAATCCTATGGTTCTCTTTCAAACCCATGTTAATTTATGCAAATGTTAAATTGTTAAGTTCAAAAAGTATAAATAGTATCACACAGCTTTTGACAAGCAATCTAAATTGAGTCGGCCTGTACATTTCAATGTTGGTTTGATCTTTGTGACATAAATTGTACAAAAGGAGTGGTGAATCCAAATATTTCCCATTAAAGGTCATTAAAGGCTATGGAGCTTTTAATACACATTTTATTTAAAAAGTATAAATAGTATCAAAAAGCTGTATAGAATGCCCACATTTTCCCCATCTAAGTCTATGGCATTTTTATTGCCATTTAAAATGCTTTGGGAGCTAATTTAAATACTGTTGTAGTACAAAAAGTACAAACGCTATCAAAAATAGCAGTCTTGCACATTTAAATAATGTAAGCGTTTAGATCGGGGGTGAAATAATAACAATGAGAGTAGGTAAGAAATCGAGACAACCTCTCCAATGAACACATTGCAAAGAACACAATGTTGCAATAACTGACGAATACAGTGAATGAGCACGAGGTCATTAGTCATCCTCAGACAAATGCACATCATCCAAGCATTGCCATACACAACACAGACTCAGAGAAATTCTCTGCATTTTATAGTTAAGCAATAAGGCGGTGTGGTATACGGTCTGATATACCACGGCTGTCAGCCAATCAGCATTCAGGGCTGGAACCACCCAGATTATAATTATATTCAACACATCAACGGTAGAACAAGTCAGTAGTAGGACATGGGGACAATAAGGAATAGATCTCCTCTTGATCCCCCTGGAACGAATGATGTGACTTAAAAGGCCTGGTCTAAAGTGCTGAACCTGAATCTGAGCCTGGATCTGAACCTGGATCTGAACCTGGATCTTGAGCCTGGATCTGAACCTGGATCTGAACCTGGATCTGAACCTGGATCTGCGCCTGGATCTGAACCTGGATCTGAAACTGGATCTGCGCCTGGATCTGAACCTGGATCTGCGCCTGGATCTGAACCTGAATCTGAAACTGGATCTGCGCCTGGATCTGAACCTGGATCTGCGCCTGGATCTGAAACTGGATCTGAACCTGGATCTGAACCTGGATCTGAACCTGGATCTGAGCCTGGATCTGAACCTGGATCTTGAGCCTGGATCTGAGCCTGGATCTTGAGCCTGGATCTGAACCTGGATCTGAAACTGGATCTGAACCTGGATCTGAACCTGGATCCTGAGCCTGGATCTTGAGCCAGCCCTGAGACGACTCCTTCAGTTTGGAAAAGTTAATCTTTGAGTCCTGAACAAAAGATTCTGTAAAAGAAATAGAGAAAGATTGAATCAAAGATTGAATCATTAGGTGGTGAATATGTTTCCTGCAGAAGCCTAATGGGTACACAGCAGATCCCACTCTCTCATAATGATGATCTTTTCACAATTATTAGCAATTTAGTAATCAATAATGTACATGTATACTGAAAAACAAAATGTCTGAACAAACTGCTCGTCGTCCTCACCAGGGTCTTGACTTGACTGCTGTTTGGCGTCGTAAACAACATCAGTGAACAAATGCTTACCTTCGATGGCCACTGGCACGCTGGAGAAGTGTGCTCTTCACAGCTGAATCCCGGTTTAAACTGTACCGGGCAGATGGCAGACAGCATGCATGGCGTTGTGTGGGCGAGTGGTTTTCTGATGTCAACTTTGTGAACAGAGTGCCCCATGGTGGGGTTATGGTATTGGCAGGCATAAGCTGTGGACAATGAACACAGTTTCATTTTATTGATGGCAATTTGAATGCACAGAGATACTGTGACGATATCCTGAGGCCCATTGTCATGCCATTCATCCACCGCCATCACCTCATGTTTCAGCATGATAATTCACGCCCACATGTCACAAGGATCTGTACACAATTCCTGGAAACGGAAAATGTCCCAGTTCTTCCACGGCCTCACCAGACAAGTCACCCATTGAGCATGTTTGGGATGCTCTGTACGACATCACATTCCAGTTCCCGCCAATATCCAACAACTTCCAACAACTTCACACAGCCATTCACAGGCCACAATTAACAACATTCCACAAGGCCACAATTAACAACATTCCACAAGGCCACAATTAACAACATTCCACAGGCCACAATTAACAACATTCCACAGGCCACAATTAACAACATTCCACAAGGCCACAATTAACAACATTCCACAGGCCACAATTAACAACATTCCACAGGCCACAATTAACAACATTCCACAAGGCCACAATTAACAACATTCCACAAGGCCACAATTAACAACATTCCACAGGCCACAATTAACAACATTCCACAAGGCCACAATTAACAACATTCCACAGGCCACAATTAACAACATTCCACAGGCCACAATTAACAACATTCCACAAGGCCACAATTAACAACATTCCACAAGGCCACAATTAACAACATTCCACAGGCCACAATTGACAACATTCCACAGGCCACAATTAACAACATTCCACAAGGCCACAATTGACAACATTCCACAAGGCCACAATTAACAACATTCCACAAGGCCACAATTACAGCCTGATCAACTCTATGTGAAGGAGATGTGTCGCGCTGCATGAAGAGAATGGTGGTCACACCAGATACTGACTGGTTTTATGATTTGTCACCAATAGATTAGTGCCTAATTAATTTATTTCAATTGACCGATTTCCTTATATGACCTGTAACTCAGTAAAATCTTTGAAATTGTTGCATGTTGTGTTTCTATGTTTTTGTTCAGTGTATATCAACACACAACATAGTGGTTAGCATCTCACAACCCACTGCCTAAGGAGGCACCAGATCAGCGTGTGTCCTGTACTCACAGACAGAGCCGAGGATGCCTCCTTTTAAAAAGTATCCATGCACAAACTGTAAAATGGAGAGAAAAGTGTCAGATACAGGCACTAAGGCCTAGATTCAATCAGGTAAAGCTTTAAAAATGGGAAATTCCACCACTTTTCAACCTCGTTTTCATTTTCTCCAGCAGCAAACCATTGTCTACACATTTATGTTTCTATGATCTGTGGTTAGAAAGATGAGAAGGAAGATATCTGTGACATCACAGGGTTGGATTAAAAAAAAACGTGATTTTCAAAACCCACACAGAGTTTCAAGCCAGAGGCAGGGTTATTTTCTTGCAAGCCACATCCCCACGAATCTCATAGGTTTTTTGAAAATCACTGTTTGATGACGTCATCGGGTAGAACTTTTGAACTTTTATATATTTTCTTTCTAACAAAAAGTAGAAATGTGTCGTTTTTTTTTACACATGTATACAGTGGTATTGTGCTGGAGGTGTTGAAAAGTGGCGGAGTTGCCCTTTAACCCTGTTCTCAACTGGATGGTAGAGCATATTTTGACAGTGGATTTAGAACGGGATATGAACAAAAACCTTCACGTGAACCTGATTGGTCAACTCCCCTAACCCTCCTGCACCAATTAACATAATTTGTATGATTTTGGCTTACTGCAGTTCAGTGTGTGGCACTCTAACTTTTCCCATTCAGAGGACTGTAAAGAAGACTCCAAATCAGTCACCAGAGATGTTGGTCAAAAGGCAGTAATTCAATTGGTGAGGAATTAATATAGCACCATTCCTGTTAGCAGAGACCTTCAATAGTAGGAATAGGAAAATAAATAGTTAAAATGTTAAAAAAACTAAAAAGCAAGAATCTTGTAAACATTTTCTTAATCAGGTGGTTGATATGTCAGTAAAAAGTACTGTGGACTAAGAATCGGGTACATGTAGTTTTTATTAAAAATACTTACTTTGGTGAAAAACATGATTGATTTGTTGACAAGACACTACAGTATGTTACGCAACATAAATGGGTTAAACCACATTTCATGCCCCATGGGGACAATTAATCAATATTCAGTCTGTAAAATAATAAAAACTTCTCTTTGTCAAGCAGCTGGATGGACTACAGGAGAAAGAGGGGCGAGCACGCCCCCATCCACATCGATGGGGCTGTAGTGGAGCGGGTCAAGAGCTTCAAGTTCCTCAGTGTCCGCATCACTAAGGAATTAACATGGTCCACACAAACCCACATAGTCGTGAAGAGGGTACGAAAGCACCTCTTGCCCCTCTGGAGGCTGAAATTATTTGGCAAGGGCCCTCAGATCCTGAAACAATTCTACAGCTTCACCATAGAAAGCATCTTGACTGGCTGCAGCACCTCCAGGTATGGCAAATCCACTACACTCGGCCACAAAGCACTATAGAGGGTAATGTGGACAGCCCAGTACATCACGGGTGCCGGGATCCCTGCCATCCAGGTCTTCTATACCAGGTGGTGTCAAGAGGAAGGCCCCAAAAATTGCCAGACTCCAGCCACCAAAACCATAGACTGTTCACTCTGCTACCGTCCGGCAAACGGTACCGGAGCATCGGCCCACGGACCAACAGACTCCGAGACAGCTTCTACCCCCAAGCCATAAGATTGCTTAATAGCCATAAGACTGCTAAATAGTTAATGGTTACCCAGACTATCTGCACTGACTCTATGCACACTCACAAGACTATACTGTATATACACACTATATATAAACTATATATACACTCACACATACACCCAACCACACACACACACAAACACACACACACACTTTTACACTCTTAATATGTAATATTACGATCTTGTCTCATCGCTGCAACTCCCCAACGGCCTCGGGAGAGGCCGAGGTTGAGTCAGGCCTCCTCCTCCAAACCCCGCTTCATAACATCTGCTCGCTTAACCCGGAAGCCAGCTGCAGCAATGTGTCGGAGGAAACGCTGTTCAACTGATGTCCTTAAGTCAGTCTGCAGGCACTCAGCCCGCCACAAGGAGACACTAGAGCGCAATAAGCCAAGTCATGCCCCCCGGCCAAACCCTCCCCTAACCTGGACGACGCTGGGCCAATTGTGCGCCGCCCTATGGGACTCCCGGTCACAACCGGTTGTGATCAAACCCTAAGCTGTAGTGACACCGCAACACTGCAATGCAGTGCCTTGGACTGCTGCACCACTCGGGAGGCCCTTCGTGTTTTTAATTTTTTTAATTATAAATGTTTATCTCTTCATCTTTGGGAAGGGCTCGTGAGCAAGCATTTCACGGTAAAGTCTACACCCGTTGTAATTCGGCGTAATCCAAATTGTAATTTGTAACATATCATACGAAAATGAGTGACGGACGTCCACAAATTAATACATACCCTACGAAACATATCATATCATACTAAATGGAACGTCTCGAATTTACGTACAGGATAATATGAAATGCTCTGAGACCAGGTTGGATAAGAAGACACAAGAATTGTCTTTCAGATAAAGGAAAGCAATCACGTCAGGGTACAAATTAGGAATAGTAAAGTTCAAATCAATATGATAGAGCGATTATAAGAAGGAAGTTCAGGGCTCACTATTCATTTAGATGATATAAACATGAGGATAGGGGTTGTTATACTGTACATGTGTGACAGAAGCATCAAACACTTTGGAAGACTTCACTTACAGGAGTTAGAGCTGCACTTCCTGGCTGATGAGGCCATTTTCTTTTCATGACATAGGGGCCTACATATTTTTAATACACTCACATTCATGTTCCTATTCCACACGTCTGAGAACAGGATATGGACAGTATCACATGATGGATTTATATACAGAATCTCAAGTGCAATACAACAGCTGCCCTCAACCTGTTTATGGTGTACATTGCCTGTATAATTTAGGCCAGATGTGTACTACTAGTTCTCAGGCTAATAAGAAAGACAGAGGTCCTTGGATAAAATATTTCAGTCGTTTATTCGTCGGTCCAACTGTACAATGATGCAGTGTTGATAGGGACACGAGATGATGACTAAACATGGAGTTTTACACAATGCCAGTGCTATGGCAGCACTTGGAACAAACCAACTGTCTGTCAGCTGAGCTGGAAACTAAAGTCCTGGTAAAGTAACCTGTTGAGGCCTCGGCACATACAGTATGTCAGATTTGGAATAGTCATTTAGATTAGATTGAAAAACAAAACAAAATATAGATTTTCTTCGCTTCCATAAATGTAAAAGGATGCTCTTTCGCTTTTCACTTGGACATGTTGATTCAATTATGCACATCGTCATTCTTTATTTCAGTAACTTCGAAGCGAAATGAAATGAGATGTGGGAATAGCTGAATACAAAATGTTGGCTGATTCGGAGAGTTTTTTTATTCCATGTTTATACTGATATCATTATTTCATGTAATAACCCCATATGTTTGTGCAACATCTTTCTTTGCATAGAAATAAAAAATGTAGATATTTTGTTTGTTGACATGCACCTTTTCTTTAGCAGCATATTTTATCTTGCGGATTTGGGACTCCCTTATAGAATTATAAGCCCACTCCACTATAGTGTGAATACATGCAGCGTACCAGCAGAGATGAACTTGATTTCTAGTAAGAGTTTATGAGAGCACAAGCCAGCCAGTATAGTGGGTGTTGATGAGGACTGTTAAATAGTGACACCACCTGATCCAACAGGTGGAACTAGTCTGCAGGGACACACTGTGTGTATGTCTGCAGCACTGTGAGAGAGAGGAACAGACTATGGGGAAAGTGCTCTGTGTGTGACAACATCCAAACATTCCACGTGATAACTTTGCTGAACACCTAATAGGTAGATCATTACATTCTCTGGTTATCCATAGCATTTTGGACCTGTTTTCTTTCATTAACATTACCATAAACACCCGCTATACAACATGCTTAAAATAAACCCAAAGCAGAAATGATATGTTATAATATGTTATAATTCAGAAGCTGGACTCTTGTTCCTCTTTTATGTACAATCTTGCCCAATGTATATATTTCCATTTATTGAATGTGGTCTGTATTTCCCATTTTTATGAGGCCATCTCCTCCATTTGATGATTCAGTAGATCTCTCTTTTTGCTGTGTGCTGTTCATAGCTTTGGCATGCAGTTCTTTGTGAGGGCTCCACATGCCAGGGCCAGCGAGATGCACGCTCTGTGAGGGAAATCATGCCTGGTGAACCTCTGTGGACTGGCGATCAGAAGAGAGGAGTTCTGTGCCTATAGATATCAGGGTGGTGTTGTTAGGTGGTTGGGTTGTTAGGTAGGTGGGTTGTTCGCAAGGTGGGTTGTCAGGTAGGTGGGTGGGGTTGTTAGATGGTTGGGTTGTTAGGAAGGTGGGTTGTTCGCAAGGTGGGTTGTCAGGTCGGTGGGTGGGGTTGTTAGATTGTTGGGTTGTTAGGAAGGTGGGTTGTTATGTAGGTTGGTGGGGTTGTTAGATTGTTGGTGTGTTAGGTAGGTGGGTTGTTTGGAAGGTGGGTTGTCAGGTAGGTGGGTGGGGTTGTTAGATTGTTGGTTTGTTAGGAAGGTGGGTTGTTAGATAGGTGGGTTGTTAGGAAGGTGGGTTGTTAGGTAGGTGGGTTGTTAGGAAGGTGGGTTGTTAGGTAGGTGGGTTGTTAGGAAGGTGGGTTGTTAGGTAGGTGGGTTGTTAGGTAGGTGGGTTGTTAGGTAGGTGGGTTGTTAGGAAGGTGGGTTGTTAGGAAGGTGGGTTGTTAGGTAGGTGGGTTGTTAGGTAGGTGGGTTGTTAGGAAGGTGGGTTGTTAGGGAGGTGGGTTGTTAGGTAGGTGGGTTGTTAGGTAAGTGGGTTGTTAGGAAGGTGGGTTGTTAGGAAGGTGGGTTGTTAGGTAGGTGGGTTGTTAGGAAGGTGGGTTGTTAGGAAGGTGGGTTGTTAGCAAGGTGGGTTGTTAGCAAGGTGGGTTGTTAGGAAGGTGGGTTGTTAGCAAGGTGGGTTGTTAGGAAGGTGGGTTGTTAGGTAGGTTGGTGGGGTTGTTAGATTGTTGGGTTGTTAGGTAGGTTGGTGGGGTTGTTAGATTGTTGGGTTGTTAGGTAGGTGGGTTGTTATTTTTGATGATTCTTTTTTACCCCTTTTTTCTACTCAATTTCGTGGTATCCAATTGGTAGTTACAGTCTTGTCTCATCGCTGCAAATCCCGTACGGAGGTCGAGAGCCATGCGTCCTCCGAAACACAACCCAACCTAGCCGCACTGCTTCTTGACACAACGCACATCCAACCTATATGTGCGTCCTCCAATGTGTCGGAGGAAACACCGTACACCTGGCCACCTGGTCAAAATGCACTGCGCCCCGCCACAGGAGTCGCTAGTGCGCGATAAGACAAGGATATCCCTGCCGGCCAAACCCTGGGGTTTGGTAGGTGGGTGGGGTTGTTAGGTGGGTGGGGTTATTAGGTATGTGGGTAGGATTGTTTGGGGTTGTTAGGTAGGTGGGTGGGGTTGATAGGTGGGTGGGTGGGGTTGTTAGGTAAGTGTGTGGAGTTGTTAGGTAGGTTGTTAGGTAAGTTTGTGGGGTTGTTAGGAAGGTTGGTGTGGTTGTTAGGTAGGTGGGTGGGGTTGTTAGGTGGGTTGTTAGGTAAGTGTGTGTGGTTGTTAGGAAGGTGGGTGGGGTTGTTAGGTAGGTGGGTGGGGTTGTTAGGTGGGTGGGTTGGGTTGTTAGGTGGGATGTTAGGTAAGTGGGTGGGGTTGTTAGGTGGTTGGGTGGGGTTGTTAGGTGGGTTGTTAGGTAAGTGGGTGGGGTTGTTAGATAGGTGGGAGGGGTTGTTAGGTAGGTGGGTGTGGTTGTTAGGTAGGTGGGTGGGGTTGTTAGGTGGGTGGGTGGGTGGGTTTTAGGTGGGATGTTAGGTAAGTGGGTGGGGTTGTTAGATAGGTGGGTGGGGTTGTTAGGTAGGTTGTTAGGCAGTTGGGTGGGGTTGTTAGGTGGGTGGGGTTGTTAGGTGGTGGGGTTGTTAGGTGAGTGGGGTTGTTAGGTGGGTGGGGTTGTTAGGTGGGTGGGTTGTTAGGTGGGTAGGGTTGTTAGGTGGGTAGGGTTGTTAGGTGGTGGGGTTGTTAGGTGGGTGGGTTGTTAGGTGGGTAGGGTTGTTAGGTGGTGGGGTTGTTAGGTGGGTGGGGTTGTTAGGTGGTGGGGTTCAGGGGCGGACTGAAACAATAATTCAGAAGAAAGTTACCCACATGACAAAATGCAAACATTTGGGACTGACCAACTAGTAGCCTATCTGAACACTGAGTTTTCAAGGTATGCTATGGCTATGGGTGCCCCCTCATAAACTCTCTAGGAATACACCAATCATAGCACATACAAATGTACAAGGTATGGCCCCCGATTACAGTCCTACTGATAATCTCATAAATAAAGCACATATTAATCTACAATCATAGCCTACATGTTTAGGTTTGTGCTCTTAAATTGTAGCTGAAGGTTCCTGCTCTGAGTCTGACTCTGAACTGACCACCTCCTCCAGTTCTGCAGGAGCACCTGAAGCTCTAGTGCTGCTGCTGCTTCCTTCCTCCACCTTTACAAAGAAAATACTCTATTATCATACTATCATTAGTGTATCAGTACATTAATACAGCTCTGGGAAAAATTAAGAATGGTCTCTTAATTTGGAGTGGTCTCTTAATTTGGAGTGTTCTCTTAATTTGGAGTGTTCTCTTAATTTGGAGTGGTCTCTTAATTTGGAGTGTTCTCTTAATTTGGAGTGTTCTCTTAATTTGGAGTGGCCTCTTAATTTGGAGTGGTCTCTTAATTTGGAGTGTTCTCTTAATTTGGAGTGGCCTCTTAATTTGGAGTGGTCTCTTAATTTGGAGTGTTCTCTTAATTTGGAGTGGTCTCTTAATTTGGAGTGTTCTCTTAATTTGGAGTGGTCTCTTAATTTGGAGTGGTCTCTTAATTTGGAGTGTTCTCTTAATTTGGAGTGGTCTCTTAATTTGGAGTGGTCTCTTAATTTGGAGTGTTCTCTTATTAATTTGGAGTGTTCTCTTAATTTGGAGTGTTCTCTTAATTTGGAGTGGTCTCTTAATTTGTAGTGTTCTCTTAATTTGGAGTGTTCTCTTAATTTGGAGTGGTCTCTTAATTTGGAGTGGTCTCTTAATTTGGAGTGTTCTCTTAATTTGGAGTGTTCTCTTAATTTGGAGTGGTCTCTTAATTTGGAGTGTTCTCTTAATTTGGAGTGGTCTCTTAATTTGGAGTGTTCTCTTATTAATTTGGAGTGGTCTCTTAATTTGGAGTGTTCTCTTAATTTGGAGTGGTCTCTTAATTTGGAGTGTTCTCTTATTAATTTGGAGTGTTCTCTTAATTTGGAGTGTTCTCTTAATTTGGAGTGGTCTCTTAATTTGTAGTGTTCTCTTAATTTGGAGTGTTCTCTTAATTTGGAGTGGTCTCTTAATTTGGAGTGGTCTCTTAATTTGTAGTGTTCTCTTAATTTGGAGTGTTCTCTTAATTTGGAGTGGTCTCTTAATTTGGAGTGGTCTCTTAATTTGGAGTGTTCTCTTAATTTGGAGTGTTCTCTTAATTTGGAGTGGTCTCTTAATTTGGAGTGTTCTCTTATTAATTTGGAGTGTTCTCTTAATTTGGAGTGTTCTCTTAATTTGGAGTGGTCTCTTAATTTGTAGTGTTCTCTTAATTTGGAGTGTTCTCTTAATTTGGAGTGGTCTCTTAATTTGGAGTGGTCTCTTAATTTGTAGTGTTCTCTTAATTTGGAGTGTTCTCTTAATTTGGAGTGGTCTCTTAATTTGGAGTGGTCTCTTAATTTGGAGTGTTCTCTTAATTTGGAGTGGTCTCTTAATTTGGAGTGTTCTCTTAATTTTCCCCCAGAGCTGTATATTATCGTAGTAAATTGTAATGCTGGTACTAATGGCGCTAATGATCTTTGTCATTGCCTGTGCTGTGTCACACTGTGCTGTGTTACGTTCATGGATGCATTATGGTTAGGTTACTGTAGCCTGTTTCACTGTACAGTGGATGTGCACTTTCCCTCGCTTATGTGGCATGAGTCATGACCGAATCCTGGCAAGTCCATAGTCTAGGTTTACTATGTTTTACTAGTTGAAACATATTGCCTTCAATGTCATATTATGATCGCTATGTTGCATTCATTGCTATGATATAATTCCTCCACGAAGATGTAAGACGTGCAAACTGTTTAGCCTACCTGCCATTGTGTCACTACTTTTAGCTAGGCTACTTAGCTAGCCATGCTGGGTGACGTGTTTGTGTCAGTGTGTGTGTGTTTTAGCTAGTGTTTTTGACTGTGGCAAAGGCCTTTCTGTTTTTTATTCTCTCCCTCTCTGCTCCACTTTTCCCTTTCTGACCATTTTGCCGTGCGACTTATCTAAAATGTTATCGGTAGAGAAGCAGGTAGACGGTTGCTATGTGTGACGTGGAGAGACCTGAGGTCATTTTTGGCACTGGGACACTGCAGCAAGAGTGTGAGAGTCGCGCCTGATTCGTGGATTCTCCGTCAACTAATTCCTGCTTGCTATTTTATCGCTGGTCAAGTTGACTATTCACAGCAGTCCCAAACGACCCTCAGGCCACCAGGAATGTCCCGGGGCTCCTGACGGCCAGTCCGCCATTGGTGGGGTTGTTAGGTGAGTGGGGTTGTTAGGTGGGTGGGTGGGGTTGTTAGGTGGGTGGGTGTGGTTGTTAGGTGAGCGGGGTTGTTAGGTGTGTGGGTGGAGTTGTTAGTTAGGTGAGTGGGGTTGTTAGGTAGATGAGTGGGGTTGTTAGGTAGGTGAGTGGGGTTCTTAGGTAGATGAGTGGGGTTGTTAGGTAGGTGAGTGGGGTTGTTCGTTATGTGGGTGGGGTTGTTAGGTAGGTGGGTGGGGTTGTTAGGTAGATGAGTGGGGTTGTTAGGTAGGTGAGTGGGGTTGTTAGGTAGGTGGGTGGGGTTGTTAGGGAGGTGGGCGGGGTTGTTAGGTGGGTGGGGCTGTTAGGTAGGTGAGTGGGGTTGTTAGGTAGGTGGGGTTGTTAGGTGGGTGGGTGTGGTTGTTAGGTGAGCGGGGTTGTTAGGTGGGTGGGTGTGGTTGTTAGGTGAGTGGATGGAGTTGTTAGTTAGGTGAGTGGGGTTGTTAGGTAGATGTGTGGGGTTGTTAGGTAGGTGAGTGGGGTTGTTAGGTATGTGGGTGGGGTTGTTAGGTAGGTGGGGTTGTTAGGTAGGTGGGGTTGTTAGGTAGGTGAGTGTTGTTGTTAAGTAGGTGGGTGGGGTTGTTAGGGAGGAGGGTGGGGTAGTTAGGTGGGTGGAGGGGTTGTTAGGTGGGTGGGGTTGTTAGGTAGATGAGTGGGGTTGTTAGGTAGATGAGTGGGGTTGTTAGGTGGGTAGGTGTGGTTGTTAGGTGGGTGGGTGTGGTTGTTAGGTGGGTGGGTGGGGTTGTTAGGTGGGTTGTTAGGTAGGTGGGTGAGGTTGTTAGGTGGGTGGGACTGTTAGATGGGTTGTTAGATAGGTTGGTGGGGTTGTTAGCTGGGTTGTTAGGTAGGTGGGTGAGGTTGTTAGGTGGGTTGCTAGGTAGGTGGGTGAGGTTGCTAGGTGGGTTGTTAGGGTTGAAAAAGGCTACATCTCTACATGACTAAGATGGATAATGTTAAATTGTCCTCTATGTATTTTTCAAGTAAATCTAATGCCCAAAAAATCCTCCGCAGTAAGTCCAGCTGTAGAGTACTAAGGAAGCCCAGAAGGTTTCCTCTGTGCCCGCTGACCTCTCCTCCAACCTTATATGGCGCTGGCGTTGGGGTCGTACTTTCGCTTCTTCACATTTCTTCACGTTCATGGGAGAGTCGGAAAAGAAGACAGGGGTTAATGTCTGGTATATTACAGATTATGGTGGTACAGTAAGTGCACATTGGAGAAGCAGCCACACTCATCTCTAAGACAACAGCAGTCATATCTGGTGGTTTCATAATGGACTGTTCACTGCAGCTAAGGTCTTCAATGACGTCACTGGAGAGTAGATTCCTGGTATTTATTTGGTACGTTAACTATTGGCACGTTAACTATTGGTACGTTAACTATTGGCACGTTAACTATTGGCACGTTAACTATTGGTATGTTAACTATTGGTATGTTAACTACTGGTACGTTAACTATTGGTACGTTAACTATTGGCACGTTAACTATTGGCACGTTAACTATTGGTATGTTAACTATTGGTATGTTAACTACTGGTACGTTAACTATTGGCACGTTAACTATTGGTATGTTAACTACTGGTACGTTAACTATTGGTATGTTAACTATTGGTACGTTAACTATTGGTATGTTAACTATTGGTACGTTAACTACTGGCATGTTAACTATTGGTACGTTAACTATTGGTATGTTAACTATTGGTATGTTAACTATTGGTATGTTAACTACTGGCACGTTAACTATTGGTACGTTAACTATTGGTACGTTAACTATTGGTACGTTAACTACTGGTACGTTAACTATTGGTATGTTAACTATTGGTACGTTAACTACTGGTACGTTAACTATTGGTATGTTAACTATTGGTACGTTAACTATTGGTACGTTAACTATTGGTACGTTAACTATTGGTATGTTAACTACTGGCACGTTAACTATTGGTACGTTAACTATTGGTATGTTAACTACTGGTACGTTAACTATTGGTACGTTAACTATTGGTACGTTAACTACTGGTACGTTAACTATTGGTATGTTAACTATTGGTACGTTAACTACTGGTACGTTAACTATTGGTATGTTAACTATTGGTACGTTAACTACTGGTACGTTAACTATTGGTATGTTAACTATTGGTACGTTAACTATTGGTACGTTAACCATTGGTATGTTAACTATTGGTACGTTAACTATTGGTACGTTAACTATTGGTACGTTAACTACTGGTACGTTAACTATTGGTACGTTAACTATTGGTACGTTAACTATTGGTACGTTAACTATTGGTACGTTAACTATTGGTACGTTAACTATTGGTACGTTAACTATTGGTACGTTAACTATTGGTACGTTAACTATTGGTATGTGCAGTGCTTTTATGGTTGTTTATTTTTCAGAAAGACCGTGAGTAAATTAGTCTGCATTGCAATGACACTGATTTAGTGTTTTTCTCATTAGCAACCACAGCATGGTGCTGGAGGCAATGAGAAGAGGCTGTGCTAGTCCATGTGGCATACAGTTAGCTTTCCAAAACACAAGGACAAGGAGAGGACACAAATCTCTCATTACCATCTTTGACAGGAAAATACACATTTGTTCCATTCAAAACATTAGCATCTGGGGAACCAACAAAAATGTACTCTATAAAAGGAGGGAAAGAGGAGACAACGACACATCAACAACAACAACAACCACAAAGACGACAACAACAACGACAAGATAACACCAACAACATGAGTTGGTGCATAACCTCTCTGTCAGTGGCTTGATGTAGGGCTTCTAGCAGTCTGTCATGCACCTGTTTCAATAGTAGGCCAGTTGGAGATGGCTCTATTGATGTGCGTGGTGGGTCATGCAGTACAATGCGCCGTGTGTGTACCAGGTCTGTGAAGCAGGCAGCAATGGCAGCTGTTGTGGGCGGGTCCGGGAGTCCTGCTCTGCTCTAGGGCGGAGCCTGGCCATCCAGGTGGGTGTGGCCAGCCATGACACAAAGGCTGCGGCCAACAATATGGCCCTGGCTTCTCTCTCACCACTTCCGCTTAAACTCTCACCCTCGAACCCTCGTACCGGAGTGAGAAAAAGATGATGGTAGTGATAAGAGTATGGTAACCCAGGAGCATGTCATCCTGGGTTAGGCTCAGCCTTTGTGCAATGAACTGACCTTATCCAAGTAAACATGCAGAAATAAATGTTTTGGTGACAAACATGATGCTTTGCTAACTGGCATGCTTTGGTGGCTGAACTATATTTATCAACTCCATTTCTTTCTTTAGATTAATGGTGTGTAACACCCCTGTTGCCCAACACAACAGGTTGACCAGTGAGCGACTGGCACTTGATGCCTCAGATTAGTGAACACAACACAATGTGTCCAGGAGCTATAATCTGAATGTGTCAAGGGGCTAGAATCTGAATGTGTCAAGGAGCTATAATCTGAATCTGTCAAGGGGCTAGAATCTGAATGTGTCGAGGGGCCATAATCTGAATGTGTCCAGGAGCTATAATCTGAATGTGTCGATGGGCTATAATCTGAATGTGTCGAGGGGCTATAATCTGAATGTGTCAAGGAGCTATAATCTGAATGTGTCCAGGAGCCATAATCTGAATGTGTCTAGGAGCTATAATCTGAATGTGTCGAGGGGCTATAATCTGAATGTGTCAAGGAGCTATAATCTGAATGTGTCGAGGGGCTATAATATGAATGTGTCAAGGAGCTATAATCTGAATGTGTCGAGGGGCTATAATCTGAATGTGTCAAGGAGCTATAATCTGAATGTGTCCAGGAGCCATAATCTGAATGTGTCGAGGGGCTATAATCTGAATGTGTCAAGGAGCTATAATCTGAATGTGTCAAGGAGCTATAATCTGAATGTGTCCAGGAGCTATAATCTGAATGTGTCAAGGAGCTATAATCTGAATGTGTCAAGGGGCTAGAATCTGAATGTGTCGAGGGGCCATAATCTGAATGTGTCCAGGAGCTATAATCTGAATGTGTCGATGGGCTATAATCTGAATGTGTCAAGGAGCTATAATCTGAATGTGTCGAGGGGCCATAATCTGAATGTGTCCAGGAGCTATAATCTGAATGTGTCGAGGGGCTATAATCTGAATGTGTCAAGGAGCTATAATCTGAATGTGTCCAGGAGCCATAATCTGAATGTGTCCAGGAGCTATAATCTGAATGTGTCGAGGGGCTATAATCTGAATGTGTCAAGGAGCTATAATCTGAATGTGTCGAGGGGCTATAATCTGAATGTGTCAAGGAGCTATAATCTGAATGTGTCGAGGGGCTATAATCTGAATGTGTCAAGGAGCTATAATCTGAATGTGTCCAGGAGCCATAATCTGAATGTGTCCAGGAGCTATAATCTGAATGTGTCGAGGGGCTATAATCTGAATGTGTCAAGGAGCTATAATCTGAATGTGTCCAGGAGCCATAATCTGAATGTGTCGAGGGGCTATAATCTGAATGTGTCAAGGAGCTATAATCTGAATGTGTCAAGGAGCTATAATCTGAATGTGTCCAGGAGCTATAATCTGAATGTGTCAAGGAGCTATAATCTGAATGTGTCAAGGAGCTATAATCTGAATGTGTCGAGGGGCTATAATCTGAATGTGTCGAGGGGCTATAATCTGAATGTGTCGAGGAGCTATAATCTGAATGTGTCCAGGAGCCATAATCTGAATGTGTCAAGGAGCTATAATCTGAATGTGTCGAGGGGCTATAATCTGAATGTGTCGAGGGGCTATAATCTGAATGTGTCGAGGGGCTATAATCTGAATGTGTCGAGGAGCTATAATCTGAATGTGTCCAGGAGCCATAATCTGAATGTGTCAAGGAGCTATAATCTGAATGTGTCAAGAATCTACAGTATAATCTTAATGCACATACTAGATTAGTAGAAAGAACAGTTTGGTCTCCAAGTGCTCCTAGCTGATTTAATGATTATTCTGCTTAGCTCGCAGGTTTAGTAACTGTACTGAACATGCATGTCAAACTTTGCACTGTGCCCGTTTTATCAGTTTGAGATTCTGCCACAAACTCACAGATGCCCAACCTCTCCCCCAACATAATCTCTATGTTATTTATTCACCCTATATGATTGATTGTGGACCTTTAAGAAAAGTAAAGGTATCATGAACACATGCAAGATGACTTCAAAACATGTCAGTGTGTGTTTACTGCTTACTGTGCAAGTGATGGTACATCGGACAAACGTGCATCAGGTATGTGTGTGTGTCCCATTCTGTATCAGGTGTGTGTGTGTGTGTGTGTGTGTGTGTGTGTGTGTGTGTGTGTGTGTGTGTGTGTGTGTGTGTGTGTGTGTGTGTGTGTGTGTGTGTGCGTGCGTGTGTGCGTGTGTGCGTGTGTGTCTGTTTGTCCCTGAGTCCATGTCCGTATTCTGTAGCAGGAGCTCAAACACTGGTGTCTATATGCAACAGCAGGGGATGCCAGAGTCATGGAGAAGAGGCATGTGGTGTGTTGCTTACTTAAAGCCCCATCCGGTCCCCCCCAGCACTATGGCAGCCACCAGGATGGCACCGGCGATGGAGCCTATTATAAGATTGGTGGCACTAGGACCTGCAAAGGGTTATGGGGGAGAAAGACATGAATGACTCACGTATGGTATATTTTTTGCATGCTTATAAGGACCTTCTACTCAAAATTACCGTGGTAGTAGTGATTATCAGGACCTCCTACTCAACGTTACCGTGGTAGTAGTGATTATCAGGACCTCCTACTCAACGTTACCGTGGTAGTAGTGATTATCAGGACCTTCTACTCAACGTTACCGTGGTAGTAGTGATTATCAGGACCTTCTACTCAACGTTACCGTGGTAGTAGGGATTATCAGGACCTTCTACTCAACGTTACCGTGGTAGTAGTGATTATCAGGACCTTCTACTCAACGTCACCGTGGTAGTAGTGATGATCAGGACCTTCTACTCAACGTCACCGTGGTAGTAGTGATTATCAGGACCTTCTACTCAACGTCACGTGGTAGTAGTGATTATCAGGACCTTCTACTCAACGTTACCGTGGTAGTAGTGATTATCAGGACCTTCTACTCAACGTTACCGTGGTAGTAGTGATTATCAGGACCTTCTACTCAACGTCACCGTGGTAGTAGTGATTATCAGGACCTTCTACTCAACGTTACCGTGGTAGTAGTGATTATCAGGACCTTCTACTCAACGTTACCGTGGTAGTAGTGATTATCAGGACCTTCTACTCAACGTCACCGTGGTAGTAGTGATTATCAGGACCTTCTACTCAACGTTACCGTGGTAGTAGTGATTATCAGGACCTTCTACTCAACGTTACCGTGGTAGTAGGGATTATCAGGACCTTCTACTCAACGTTGCCATGGTAGTAGTGATTATCAGGACCTTCTACTCAACGTTGCCGTGGTAGTAGTGATTATCAGGACCTTCTACTCAACGTTACCGTGGTAGTAGTGATTATCAGGACCTCCTACTCAACGTTACCGTGGTAGTAGTGATTATCAGGACCTTCTACTCAACGTTGCCGTGGTAGTAGTGATTATCAGGACCTTCTACTCAACGTTACCGTGGTAGTAGTGATTATCAGGACCTTCTACTCAACGTTACCGTGGTAGTAGGGATTATCAGGACCTTCTACTCAACGTCACTGTGGTAGTAGTGATTATCAGGACCTTCTACTCAACGTTACCGTGGTAGTAGTGATTATCAGGACCTTCTACTCAACGTTACCGTGGTAGTAGGGATTATCAGGACCTTCTACTCAACGTTGCCGTGGTAGTAGTGATTATCAGGACCTTCTACCCAACGTTACCGTGGTAGTAGTGATTATCAGGACCTCCTACTCAACGTTACCGTGGTAGTAGTGATTATCAGGACCTTCTACTCAACGTTACCGTGGTAGTAGTGATTATCAGGACCTTCTACTCAACGTTACCGTGGTAGTAGTGATTATCAGGACCTTCTACTCAAAATTACCATGGTAGTAGTGATTATCAGGACCTTCTACTCAACGTCACCGTGGTAGTAGTGATTATCAGGACCTTCTACTCAACGTTACCGTGGTAGTAGTGATTATCAGGACCTCCTACTCAACGTTACCGTGGTAGTAGTGATTATCAGGACCTTCTACTCAACGTTGCCGTGGTAGTAGTGATTATCAGGACCTTCTACTCAACGTTACCGTGGTAGTAGTGATTATTAGGACCTTCTACTCAACGTTACCGTGGTAGTAGTGATTATCAGGACCTTCTACTCAACGATACCGTGGTAGTAGGGATTATCAGGACCTTCTACTCAATGTTACTGTGGTAGTAGTGATTATCAGGACCTTCTACCCAACGTTACCGTGGTAGTAGTGATTATCAGGACCTTCTACTCAACGTTACCGTGGTAGTAGTGATTATCAGGACCTTCTACTCAACGTTACCGTGGTAGTAGTGATTATCAGGACCTTCTACTCAACGTTACCATGGTAGTAGTGATTATCAGGACCTTCTACTCAACGTTACTGTGGTAGTAGCGATTATCAGGACCTTCTACTCAACGTTACCGTGGTAGTAGTGATTATCAGGACCTTCTACTCAACGTTACCGTGGTAGTAGTGATTATCAGGACCTTCTACTCAACGTTACCGTGGTAGTAGTGATTATCAGGACCTTCTACTCAACGTTACCGTGGTAGTAGTGATTATCAGGACCTTCTACTCAAAATTACCGTGGTAGTAGTGATCTGATGTGATGTGGCACTTTGCTTGTAAATTAAATGGACAAGTCTACATCTCAGGGGCCCTATTGCCTACAGGTGGAGGTACTGTAAGAGGTTTTGAAAAGACTGAGACCACTACATTGAAAAGTGGGCCAGAACAAAATGGTCCCGATAAACATGGTCGTTAGCGCATAACAAATCTGGGGAAATCATAAACCTCTCTTACTGTATTATCTTAGACTGAGAGATGTTTTACTCCTTCATGGCAGCATGTACCTAGCTACAGTCTCAGCCTAACCTACATTAGCTTCCGATGACAGGCTGCATGACGTTAGTGACAGGTGATCTATATGCGGATAAATGACCACATTGGATCTCTTTGGGAGTCCTAGTCACCACTCACAGACAGAATACAGTATCTCACAACGGTTCACTTCTCTTGACCGGGGTCTATCACCATCTCTATCTCTGAAGTGCTCATATTTAGTCAAACTTACAGATATTGAATTTTTTTTCTTCTTGAGGCGATCTGCACCTCTTGTGTTCAGTCCGCCATCTTACTCAAACCGCCACTAACATTATTCTATCACAAAGAACGCTGTTTGTTCTTTGTTACAGAGCCAAACATATTGGAGAAGTGGTTTATCCATTCATTATCCATCTCCATTTTGGATAGATAACTCTTCGTGTTGTTATTTGTTTGGAGTTTTCCGATTTTCCCAGAAGTGGTTAGATTCTATAGATTCTTCAATTACATTGAGCTGATTTCTGAAGTGCTGTTCATTCTTTTCCCGTAGTGTATTTCTGTATTAGTGATTCACCATAGTGAAAGGAATAGGCTCAGGTTTTCTGGGTCTCTATGTTTTGCGATTTCTTTCTTAGGTTTTTGCCTTCTTCATCAAACCATTTGTCCTTGTTGTTATTTTTTTTGTTGTTGCCTGCTTGCAACGTTTTGATGTGATAGGGAGGCTAAGAGGTCAAATATACTGTTTGGGTGTTCTACTGTGACAGTGAAACGTTTTGATGTGATAGGGAGGCTAAGAGGTCAAATATACTGTTTGGGTGTTCTACTGTGACAGTGAAACGTTTTGATGTGATAGGGAGGCTAAGAGGTCAAATATACTGTTTAGGTGTTCTACTGTGACAGTGAAATGTTTTGATGTGATAGGGAGGCTAAGAGGTCAAATATACTGTTTGGGTGTTCTACTGTGACAGTGAAACGTTTTGATGTGATAGGGAGGCTAAGAGGTCAAATATACTGTTTAGGTGTTCTACTGTGACAGTGAAATGTTTTGATGTGATAGGGAGGCTAAGAGGTCAAATATACTGTTTGGGTGTTCTACTGTGACAGTGAAATGTTTTGATGTGATAGGGAGGCTAAGAGGTCAAATATACTGTTTAGGTGTTCTACTGTGACAGTGAAACGTTTTGATGTGATAGGGAGGCTAAGAGGTCAAATATACTGTTTGGGTGTTCTACTATGACAGTGAAACGTTTTGATGTGATAGGGAGGCTAAGAGGTCAAATATACTGTTTGGGTGTTCTACTATGACAGTGAAACGTTTTGATGTGATAGGGAGGCTAAGAGGTCAAATATACTGTTTGGGTGTTCTACTATGACAGTGAAACGTTTTGATGTGATAGGGAGGCTAAGAGGTCAAATATACTGTTTGGGTGTTCTACTATGACAGTGAAACGTTTTGATGTGATATGGAGGCTAAGAGGTCAAATATACTGTTTGGGTGTTCTACTGTGACAGTGAAACGTTTTGATGTGATAGGGAGGCTAAGAGGTCAAATATACTGTTTGGGTGTTCCACTGTGACAGTGAAACGTTTTGATGTGATAGGGAGGCTAAGAGGTCAAATATACTGTTTGGGTGTTCTACTGTGACAGTGAAACGTTTTGATGTGATAGGGAGGCTAAGAGGTCAAATATACTGTTTGGGTGTTCTACTGTGACAGTGAAACGTTTTGATGTGATAGGGAGGCTAAGAGGTCAAATATACTGTTTGGGTGTTCTACTGTGACAGTGAAACGTTTTGATGTGATAGGGAGGCTAAGAGGTCAAATATACTGTTTGGGTGTTCTACTGTGACAGTGAAACGTTTTGATGTGATAGGGAGGCTAAGAGGTCAAATATACTGTTTGGGTGTTCTACTGTGACAGTGAAACGTTTTGATGTGATAGGGAGGCTAAGAGGTCAAATATACTGTTTGGGTGTTCTACTATGACAGTGAAACGTTTTGATGTGATAGGGAGGCTAAGAGGTCAAATATACTGTTTGGGTGTTCTACTGTGACAGTGAAACGTTTTGATGTGATAGGGAGGCTAAGAGGTCAAATATACTGTTTGGGTGTTCTACTGTGACAGTGAAACGTTTTGATGTGATAGGGAGGCTAAGAGGTCAAATATACTGTTTGGGTGTTCTACTGTGACAGTGAAACGTTTTGATGTGATAGGGAGGCTAAGAGGTCAAATATACTGTTTGGGTGTTCTACTGTGACAGTGAAACGTTTTGATGTGATAGGGAGGCTAAGAGGTCAAATATACTGTTTGGGTGTTCTACTATGACAGTGAAACGTTTTGATGTGATAGGGAGGCTAAGAGGTCAAATATACTGTTTGGGTGTTCTACTGTGACAGTGAAACGTTTTGATGTGATAGGGAGGCTAAGAGGTCAAATATACTGTTTGGGTGTTCTACTGTGACAGTGAAACGTTTTGATGTGATAGGGAGGCTAAGAGGTCAAATATACTGTTTGGGTGTTCTACTGTGACAGTGAAACGTTTTGATGTGATAGGGAGGCTAAGAGGTCAAATATACTGTTTGGGTGTTCTACTGTGACAGTGAAACGTTTTGATGTGATAGGGAGGCTAAGAGGTCAAATATACTGTTTGGGTGTTCTACTGTGACAGTGAAACGTTTTGATGTGATAGGGAGGCTAAGAGGTCAAATATACTGTTTGGGTGTTCTACTGTGACAGTGAAACGTTTTGATGTGATAGGGAGGCTAAGAGGTCAAATATACTGTTTGGGTGTTCTACTATGACAGTGAAACGTTTTGATGTGATAGGGAGGCTAAGAGGTCAAATATACTGTTTGGGTGTTCTACTATGACAGTGAAACGTTTTGATGTGATAGGGAGGCTAAGAGGTCAAATATACTGTTTGGGTGTTCTACTATGACAGTGAAACGTTTTGATGTGATAGGGAGGCTAAGAGGTCAAATATACTGTTTGGGTGTTCTACTATGACAGTGAAACGTTTTGATGTGATAGGGAGGCTAAGAGGTCAAATATACTGTTTGGGTGTTCTACTGTGACAGTGAAACGTTTTGATGTGATAGGGAGGCTAAGAGGTCAAATATACTGTTTGGGTGTTCTACTGTGACAGTGAAACGTTTTGATGTGATAGGGAGGCTAAGAGGTCAAATATACTGTTTGGGTGTTCTACTGTGACAGTGAAACGTTTTGATGTGATAGGGAGGCTAAGAGGTCAAATATACTGTTTGGGTGTTCTACTGTGACAGTGAAACGTTTTGATGTGATAGGGAGGCTAAGAGGTCAAATATACTGTTTGGGTGTTCTACTGTGACAGTGAAACGTTTTGATGTGATAGGGAGGCTAAGAGGTCAAATATACTGTTTGGGTGTTCTACTGTGACAGTGAAACGTTTTGATGTGATAGGGAGGCTAAGAGGTCAAATATACTGTTTGGGTGTTCTACTGTGACAGTGAAACGTTTTGATGTGATAGGGAGGCTAAGAGGTCAAATATACTGTTTGGGTGTTCTACTATGACAGTGAAACGTTTTGATGTGATAGGGAGGCTAAGAGGTCAAATATACTGTTTGGGTGTTCTACTGTGACAGTGAAACGTTTTGATGTGATAGGGAGGCTAAGAGGTCAAATATACTGTTTGGGTGTTCTACTGTGACAGTGAAACGTTTTGATGTGATAGGGAGGCTAAGAGGTCAAATATACTGTTTGGGTGTTCTACTGTGACAGTGAAACGTTTTGATGTGATAGGGAGGCTAAGAGGTCAAATATACTGTTTGGGTGTTCTACTGTGACAGTGAAACGTTTTGATGTGATAGGGAGGCTAAGAGGTCAAATATACTGTTTGGGTGTTCTATGACAGTGAAACGTTTTGATGTGATAGGGAGGCTAAGAGGTCAAATATACTGTTTGGGTGTTCTACTATGACAGTGAAACGTTTTGATGTGATAGGGAGGCTAAGAGGTCAAATATACTGTTTGGGTGTTCTACTGTGACAGTGAAACGTTTTGATGTGATAGGGAGGCTAAGAGGTCAAATATACTGTTTGGGTGTTCTACTGTGACAGTGAAACGTTTTGATGTGATAGGGAGGCTAAGAGGTCAAATATACTGTTTGGGTGTTCTACTGTGACAGTGAAACGTTTTGATGTGATAGGGAGGCTAAGAGGTCAAATATACTGTTTGGGTGTTCTACTGTGACAGTGAAACGTTTTGATGTGATAGGGAGGCTAAGAGGTCAAATATACTGTTTGGGTGTTCTACTGTGACAGTGAAACGTTTTGATGTGATAGGGAGGCTAAGAGGTCAAATATACTGTTTGGGTGTTCTACTGTGACAGTGAAACGTTTTGATGTGATAGGGAGGCTAAGAGGTCAAATATACTGTTTGGGTGTTCTACTGTGACAGTGAAACGTTTTGATGTGATAGGGAGGCTAAGAGGTCAAATATACTGTTTGGGTGTTCTACTATGACAGTGAAACGTTTTGATGTGATAGGGAGGCTAAGAGGTCAAATATACTGTTTGGGTGTTCTACTGTGACAGTGAAACGTTTTGATGTGATAGGGAGGCTAAGAGGTCAAATATACTGTTTGGGTGTTCTACTGTGACAGTGAAACGTTTTGATGTGATAGGGAGGCTAAGAGGTCAAATATACTGTTTGGGTGTTCTACTGTGACAGTGAAACGTTTTGATGTGATAGGGAGGCTAAGAGGTCAAATATACTGTTTGGGTGTTCTACTGTGACAGTGAAACGTTTTGATGTGATAGGGAGGCTAAGAGGTCAAATATACTGTTTGGGTGTTCTACTATGACAGTGAAACGTTTTGATGTGATAGGGAGGCTAAGAGGTCAAATATACTGTTTGGGTGTTCTACTGTGACAGTGAAACGTTTTGATGTGATAGGGAGGCTAAGAGGTCAAATATACTGTTTGGGTGTTCTACTGTGACAGTGAAACGTTTTGATGTGATAGGGAGGCTAAGAGGTCAAATATACTGTTTGGGTGTTCTACTGTGACAGTGAAACGTTTTGATGTGATAGGGAGGCTAAGAGGTCAAATATACTGTTTGGGTGTTCTACTGTGACAGTGAAACGTTTTGATGTGATAGGGAGGCTAAGAGGTCAAATATACTGTTTGGGTGTTCTACTGTGACAGTGAAACGTTTTGATGTGATAGGGAGGCTAAGAGGTCAAATATACTGTTTGGGTGTTCTACTGTGACAGTGAAACGTTTTGATGTGATAGGGAGGCTAAGAGGTCAAATATACTGTTTGGGTGTTCTATGACAGTGAAACGTTTTGATGTGATAGGGAGGCTAAGAGGTCAAATATACTGTTTAGGTGTTCTACTGTGACAGTGAAACGTTTTGATGTGATAGGGAGGCTAAGAGGTCAAATATACTGTTTAGGTGTTCTACTGTGACAGTGAAACGTTTTGATGTGATAGGGAGGCTAAGAGGTCAAATATACTGTTTGGGTGTTCTACTGTGACAGTGAAACGTTTTGATGTGATAGGGAGGCTAAGAGGTCAAATATACTGTTTGGGTGTTCTACTGTGACAGTGAAACGTTTTGATGTGATAGGGAGGCTAAGAGGTCAAATATACTGTTTGGGTGTTCTACTATGACAGTGAAACGTTTTGATGTGATAGGGAGGCTAAGAGGTCAAATATACTGTTTGGGTGTTCTACTGTGACAGTGAAACGTTTTGATGTGATAGGGAGGCTAAGAGGTCAAATATACTGTTTGGGTGTTCTACTGTGACAGTGAAACGTTTTGATGTGATAGGGAGGCTAAGAGGTCAAATATACTGTTTGGGTGTTCTACTATGACAGTGAAACGTTTTGATGTGATAGGGAGGCTAAGAGGTCAAATATACTGTTTGGGTGTTCTACTGTGACAGTGAAACGTTTTGATGTGATAGGGAGGCTAAGAGGTCAAATATACTGTTTGGGTGTTCTACTGTGACAGTGAAACGTTTTGATGTGATAGGGAGGCTAAGAGGTCAAATATACTGTTTGGGTGTTCTATGACAGTGAAATGTTTTGATGTGATAGGGAGGCTAAGAGGTCAAATATACTGTTTGGGTGTTCTACTGTGACAGTGAAACGTTTTGATGTGATAGGGAGGCTAAGAGGTCAAATATACTGTTTAGGTGTTCTACTGTGACAGTGAAACGTTTTGATGTGATAGGGAAGCTAAGAGGTCAAATATACTGTTTGGGTGTTCTACTATGACAGTGAAACGTTTTGATGTGATAGGGAGGCTAAGAGGTCAAATATACTGTTTGGGTGTTCTACTATGACAGTGAAACGTTTTGATGTGATAGGGAGGCTAAGAGGTCAAATATACTGTTTGGGTGTTCTACTGTGACAGTGAAACGTTTTGATGTGATAGGGAGGCTAAGAGGTCAAATATACTGTTTGGGTGTTCTACTGTGACAGTGAAACGTTTTGATGTGATAGGGAGGCTAAGAGGTCAAATATACTGTTTGGGTGTTCTACTGTGACAGTGAAACGTTTTGATGTGATAGGGAGGCTAAGAGGTCAAATATACTGTTTAGGTGTTCTACTGTGACAGTGAAACGTTTTGATGTGATAGGGAGGCTAAGAGGTCAAATATACTGTTTAGGTGTTCTACTGTGACAGTGAAACGTTTTGATGTGATAGGGAGGCTAAGAGGTCAAATATACTGTTTGGGTGTTCTACTGTGACAGTGAAACGTTTTGATGTGATAGGGAGGCTAAGAGGTCAAATATACTGTTTGGGTGTTCTACTGTGACAGTGAAACGTTTTGATGTGATAGGGAGGCTAAGAGGTCAAATATACTGTTTGGGTGTTCTACTATGACAGTGAAACGTTTTGATGTGATAGGGAGGCTAAGAGGTCAAATATACTGTTTGGGTGTTCTACTATGACAGTGAAACGTTTTGATGTGATAGGGAGGCTAAGAGGTCAAATATACTGTTTGGGTGTTCTACTGTGACAGTGAAACGTTTTGATGTGATAGGGAAGCTAAGAGGTCAAATATACTGTTTGGGTGTTCTACTATGACAGTGAAACGTTTTGATGTGATAGGAGGCTAAGAGGTCAAATATACTGTTTGGGTGTTCTACTATGACAGTGAAACGTTTTGATGTGATAGGGAGGCTAAGAGGTCAAATATACTGTTTGGGTGTTCTACTATGACAGTGAAACGTTTTGATGTGATAGGGAGGCTAAGAGGTCAAATATACTGTTTGGGTGTTCTACTATGACAGTGAAACGTTTTGATGTGATAGGGAGGCTAAGAGGTCAAATATACTGTTTGGGTGTTCTACTGTGACAGTGAAACGTTTTGATGTGATAGGGAGGCTAAGAGGTCAAATATACTGTTTGGGTGTTCTACTATGACAGTGAAACGTTTTGATGTGATAGGGAGGCTAAGAGGTCAAATATACTGTTTGGGTGTTCTACTGTGACAGTGAAACGTTTTGATGTGATAGGGAGGCTAAGAGGTCAAATATACTGTTTGGGTGTTCTACTATGACAGTGAAACGTTTTGATGTGATAGGGAGGCTAAGAGGTCAAATATACTGTTTAGGTGTTCTACTGTGACAGTGAAACGTTTTGATGTGATAGGGAGGCTAAAGAGGTCAAATATACTGTTTGGGTGTTCTACTGTGACAGTGAAACGTTTTGATGTGATAGGGAGGCTAAGAGGTCAAATATACTGTTTGGGTGTTCTACTGTGACAGTGAAACGTTTTGATGTGATAGGGAGGCTAAGAGGTCAAATATACTGTTTGGGTGTTCTACTATGACAGTGAAACGTTTTGATGTGATAGGGAGGCTAAGAGGTCAAATATACTGTTTGGGTGTTCTACTATGACAGTGAAACGTTTTGATGTGATAGGGAGGCTAAGAGGTCAAATATACTGTTTGGGTGTTCTACTGTGACAGTGAAACGTTTTGATGTGATAGGGAGGCTAAGAGGTCAAATATACTGTTTGGGTGTTCTACTGTGACAGTGAAACGTTTTGATGTGATAGGGAGGCTAAGAGGTCAAATATACTGTTTGGGTGTTCTACTGTGACAGTGAAACGTTTTGATGTGATAGGGAGGCTAAGAGGTCAAATATACTGTTTGGGTGTTCTACTGTGACAGTGAAACGTTTTGATGTGATAGGGAGGCTAAGAGGTCAAATATACTGTTTGGGTGTTCTACTGTGACAGTGAAACGTTTTGATGTGATAGGGAGGCTAAGAGGTCAAATATACTGTTTGGGTGTTCTACTGTGACAGTGAAACGTTTTGATGTGATAGGGAGGCTAAGAGGTCAAATATACTGTTTAGGTGTTCTACTGTGACAGTGAAACGTTTTGATGTGATAGGGAGGCTAAGAGGTCAAATATACTGTTTGGGTGTTCTACTGTGACAGTGAAACGTTTTGATGTGATAGGGAGGCTAAGAGGTCAAATATACTGTTTGGGTGTTCTACTGTGACAGTGAAACGTTTTGATGTGATAGGGAGGCTAAGAGGTCAAATATACTGTTTGGGTGTTCTACTGTGACAGTGAAACGTTTTGATGTGATAGGGAGGCTAAGAGGTCAAATATACTGTTTGGGTGTTCTACTATGACAGTGAAACGTTTTGTCTAGGAAGTTGTCTAGAAGGGATTGATGTCTATATCTGTGATGATGGTGATATCATGATGTCTATATCTGTGATGATATCATGATGTCTATATCTGTGATGATATCATGATGTCTATATCTGTGATGATATCATGATGTCTATATCTGTGATGATGGTGATATCATGATGTCTATATCTGTGATGATGGTGATATCATGATGTCTATATCTGTGATGATGGTGATATCATGATGTCTATATCTGTGATGATGGTGATATCATGATGTCTATATCTGTGATGATGGTGATATCATGATGTCTATATCTGTGATGATGGTGATATCATGATGTCTATATCTGTGATGATATCATGATGTCTATATCTGTGATGATATCATGATGTCTATATCTGTGATGATATTAGAGGCCACAGCTACAGCACTTATTCACCTGGGAATCATTAGATGTATCTCTGTGCCTATTCCAGAATAATAACTTTCATGATTAGAATCATATTGATTTGTTTAGCATCTTTCATACAAGCATCAGCAACTTAAAGTGCTGTTAAAATTAGCACTTAAAAAAAAACTATAAAATAGCACAATAAAACAATAAGAGCAACAAAAGCAGATATAAAATATATATATATTTGAAAGTTAAAAAAGGATTGAAAACATCTATAAACGAAAAACAGTCAAAGAAGAATTAAAAGGCACACTAGTTAAATGCCATAGCCATCTTCAAGGACCTTCCATTCACTTTGACATGTGCAAATGTTCTGTGACATATACAGTTGAAGTCGGAAGTTGACATACACTTAGGTTGGAGTCATTAAAACTTGTTTTTCAACCACTCCACACATTTCTTGTTAACAAATTATAGTTTTGGCATGTCAGTTAGGATATCTCCTTTGTGCATGACACAAGTCATTTTTCCAACAATTGTTTCACTTATAATTCACTGTATCACAATTCCAGTGGGTCAGAAGTTTACATACGTTAAGTTGACTGTGTCTTTAAACAGCTTGGAAAATTCCAGGAAATTATCTCATGGCTTTAGAAGCTTCTGATTTAGAAGCTAATTGACAGTACTTGAGTCAATTGGAGGTGTACCTGTGGATGTATTTCAAGGCCTACCTTCAAACTCAGTGCCTCTTTGCTTGACATCATGGGAAAATCAAAAGAAATCAGCCAAGACCTCAGAAAAATAATTGTAGACCCTCACAAATCTGGTTCATCCTTGGGAGAAATTTCCAAACGCCTGAAGGTACCACATTCATCTGTACAAACAATAGTACGCAAGTATAAACATCATGGGACCACGCAGCCGTCATACAGCTCAGGAAGGAGACGTGTTCTGCCTCCTAGAGATGAACGTACTTTGGGGCGAAAGGTGCAAATCAATCCCAGAACAACAGCAAAGGACCTTGTGAAGATGCTGGAGGAAACAGGTACAAAAGTATCTATATCCACAGTAAAACGAGGCCTATATCGACATAACCTGAAAGGCTAACAAGTTAAACAATTTAAAGGCAATGCTACCAAATACTAATTGAGCGTATGTAAACTTCTGACCCACTGGAAATGTGATGAAAGAAATAAAAGCTGAAATAAATAATTATCTCTACTATTATTCTGACGTTTCACATTCTTAAAATAGTGGTGGTGATCCTAACTGACCTAAGACAGGGAATTTGTACTAGGATTAAATGTCAGGAATTGTGAAAACTGAGTTTAAATGTATTCGGCAAGGTGTATGTAAACTACCGACTTCAACTGTAGCTCTGATCTTTAGACCGAAGAAGGTATTTGAAAACCAACTGCCGTAAATCTGATCTAACAGTCAAAGGAATGATTCTAGTCAGGGAAGCATGTTACTTTAGTCTACCATAGATAGGTTCTGAAAACGAGACGGAAACAAACCTTTTGGTTCTTCGTCTTCTGTGGGTGCAGGCTCCTTGGGAGGGTCGGGCATGCTGCAGTCAGTCCCCGCCCAGGTGGTGTCACAGGTGCACGTCGCCTCGTTGTTACACACCTGGCCAGGTAGGACAAAGGGAGGAAGAGAGGCGGCAGGGAGGAATTCATTAATCTACGCTCCATGACAAATGAATATGTCATCCTTGTTAAACTCGTCCCCAGGCTCAATTACTACTGCATGCTGGGGATTTTACACGATTGGTGAAATTGTAGTGAATAATTCACTTGCTGACACTGTGTCATTGGAGAAATCATTGTGGGCCCTTATGGCTAATAACAAAGCCTTCAAGGTTGTAATTCTGGGCTCGGGTCATATGGGTACACCTAGAGCAGGGATCATCAACTAGATTCAGCTTCATATGGGTACACCTAGAGCAGGGATCATCAACTAGATTCAGCTTCATATCGGTACACCTAGAGCAGGGATCAACTAGATTCAGCTTCATATGGGTACACCTAGAGCAGGGATCAACTAGATTCAGCTTCATATGGGTACACCTAGAGCAGGGATCAACTAGATTCAGCTTCATATGGGTACACCTAGAGCAGGGATCAACTAGATTCAGCTTCATATGGGTACACCTAGAGCAGGGATCATCAACTAGATTCAGCTGCGGGATCATTTGTGGACTGCAAATTGACCACAAGAAGCCCAAACAGATATGTTTGACTAAAACATAATAATTTCAAACCTTACATTTGTATCCAATCACGTTGTGTCTCTATTATGTGTGGGAAATACTTGGGAACAAATTTCTTAAATTAAAATCACTTGGAGCTGGTTTTTTTTACAGTCTTTTAATGTCCAACACTGCCCCCCTCCCAGAAAACTTAAACAAACCACAGGCCAAATTCATCCTACGGGCCGCCAGCTCCCCTGGACTCACCCCGTGGGATGAGCACACCTGGCCGTTGGGCCCGCTGGGGCAGGTGCTCATGTTGAGGGACTGGATGGGCAGACACTTGTGGTCAAGGCACATCATGGACGGCCCACAGGGCGCTCCGTCCTCCACGTAGCCTAAGTCAGTCTCATCGTCCAAAAGAACATGGCCACCACTGGAGAGAGAGACAGAGAGAGAGAGAGAGAGAGAGAGAGAGAGAGAGAGAGAGAGAGAGAGAGAGAGAGAGAGACCATAGAGAGAGAGAGAGAGACGAGAGAGAGAGAGAGAGAGAGAGAGAGAGAGAGAGAGAGAGAGAGAGAGAGAGAGAGGACAGAGAGAGAGAGAGAGAGAGAGGGACCATAGAGAGAGACCAGAGAGAGAGAGAGAGAGAGAGCCCATAGAGAGAGAGAGACCATAGAGAGGGAGAGAGACCATAGAGAGAGAGAGAGACCATAGAGAGAGAGAGGCGAGTTAGTATCTGTATGTTGTCTCTGTGCGTTGACAGGTGAGGAGGTTGTATCCACCTGCAGTTCACCGGCCTGCCCTGATGGTGGAAGGAGGTACGAGTGATGTCTCCCTTCATCGTGCCGATGCGGGGGTTGTGTCCGATATTACTGCACAGCAGGAACCCACAGAACACATCACTGCAGAGGGAGAATCGGAGACGTTGCAACACTGTATATATAAGTAATATGACATTTGTAATGTCTTTATTGTTTTGAAACTTCTGTATGTGTAATGTTCGCTGTTCATTTTTATTGTTTATTTCACTTTTGTATATTATCTACCTCACTTGCTTTGGCAGTGTTAACACATGTTTCCCATGCCAATAAAGCCCCTTGAATTGAATTGACTAAGGGAACATTGACAATTTGTGAATATTACATTTGATGTAGAACAGACACAGCAGTACTTGACTATTTGTTCTGGTATAGTACATGACTACAGTGTACACCAGTGTATATTTGGTATCAGCTGTAAAACTCACTGCTTGCTGCACTGGAGCCACTTATCTCCATCCTTTCCACAGTTACCCTTCTCGGTTCCTTCTGTGTTTAGCTTCTCGTAGCAGAACTTCTCAGACGCTCCCGCCTCTGCACAAGGAGGTAACACAGGAGAGGAGAAAGGGAGGAGGATTACCACACCTCACTACAAGCTAATATCACTAAAGTACAAGTCTCAGATTCTCTGCATTTTATATGACATATCTTGCCACTGTACTGGCATTGAGTAACTTAAGCAAGAGGGATTCTGAACTCACTTGGGCCCCAGAGATATTTGCACTGGTTTCCTCTGGTCTTGCACTCTCCGCTGTAGCAGCGTCCCTAAAGAGACCAAATCATATCAAAATGTATTTACATAGCACCTTCTTACATCAGCAGATGTCAAAAAGTGCTTGTACAGAAACCCAGTCTAAAACCCCAAACAGCAAGCAATGCATGTGTAGAATCACTGAGTATACTCATTCATTCCCTATATGTTCAAGCAAGTTCATAATGACAATCATTTTCTAAATCACATCATCTGAATAGGTATACAGTATGTCCTTGTGGCTTAGTGATCATGCTGCCCACCTGGTCGACTTGACATTGGTAGCCATCTTGTTTGTGGAGGTTGGGAGGGCACTACAATGATCAACATAAAAAATATTTCCTTTTAAGACAGCTGAACGTTTCATCCTGTTTCAGAAATGAATGGTTAGAGCCCAACTCACCTGGCCAGAGTCTCCTGAGCATGTCTCTGAGATGTCACAGTCATTCACCGCATAGCGACAACTGTAACCACGTGGGTAGAACTAACATAGAAAGAGAGAACAAGAGACCGGGATTTCCTGTACCAATCTTATCAGGTCTCTTAAACAACACTAAACACAAAAAAACATACTGGTGATTAAACAGCCATATTGGTTCTTAGTGAGCAACCTGACACAGTGATTAAACTGCCATATTGGTTCTTAGTGAGCATCCTGACACAGTGATTAAACAGCCATATTGGTTCTTAAGCAACACAGTGATTAAACAGCCATATTGGTTCTTAGTGAGACCTGACACAGTGATTAAACAGCCATATTGGTTCTTAGTGAGCACCTGACACAGTGATTAAACAGCCATATTGGTTCTTGATTAGTGATTAAACAGCCATATTGGTTCTTAGTGAGCAACCTGACACAGTGATTAAACAGCCATATTGGTTCTTAGTGATTAAACAGCCATATTGGCAACCTGACACAGTGATTAAACAGCCATATTGGTTCAACCTAGTGATTAAACAGCCATATTGGTTCATGAGCATCCTGACACAGTGATTAAACAGCCATATTGGTTCTTAGTGAGCAACCTGACACAGTGATTAAACAGCCATATTGGTTCTTAGTGAGCATCCTGACACAGTGATTAAACAGCCATATTGGTTCTTAGTGAGCATCCTGACACAGTGATTAAACAGCCATATTGGTTCTTAGTGAGCAACCTGACACAGTGATTAAACAGCCATATTGGTTCTTAGTGAGCATCCTGACACAGTGATTAAACAGCCATATTGGTTCTTAGTGAGCATCCTGACACAGTGATTAAACAGCCATATTGGTTCTTAGTGAGCATCCTGACACAGTGATTAAACAGCCATATTGGTTCTTAGTGAGCATCCTGACACAGTGATTAAACAGCCATATTGGTTCTTAGTGAGCATCCTGACACAGTGATTAAACAGCCATATTGGTTCTTAGTGAGCATCCTGACACAGTGATTAAACAGCCATATTGGTTCTTAGTGAGCAACCTGACACAGTGATTAAACAGCCATATTGGTTCTTAGTGAGCATCCTGACACAGTGATTAAACAGCTCTTACCAGACAAGTGTTGTTGCAGCAAGGTCCGTCAGCGCAATGTGCACCATTAGCTAGGGAACACTTCTTACAGCAGTCCTTGTAGCACTCCTACAACATAGACGGCAGCACCAGTCTGACACTGTATTTGAACCATATTAATGAGAAGTAAATAAACTAGTATTTAATAGTAACTTACTGTTCTATCTCCGCAGTCACACTCCTCTCCCACCTCAATGTATCCATTCCCACACTCTGTAGATTCAAACAGCTGCCCAAACAAACAGAATCAGAGGGTTATAATGCTATCTGAATGACTGGTTATACACAGTATTAAACAGCCATATTGGTTCTTTTTTTGTTGTTGTTCTTTGAGCATCCTTTTAGCCCTTTTCTCCCCAATTTCTTAGTGAGCATCCTGGTATCCAATTGTTAGTAGTAGCTACTATCTTGTCTCAGTGATTCAGCTTACAACTCCCGTCACAATGTGCACCATTCGGGAGAGACGAAGGTTGAAAGTCATGTTCTATCTCCGTCCTCCGATTACACAACCCAACCAAGCCGCACTGCTTTTTTTGTTGTTGTTGAATTTTCTTAACACAGTGCTTGTCTCATCCAACCCGGAAGCCAGCCGCACCAATGCGCCGGAGGAAACACCGTGCACCTGGCCAACTTGGCTAGCGCACATTTGCGCCCAGCCCACCACAGGAGTCGCTGGTGTGCGATGAGACAAGGACACCCCTACCGACCAAGCCCTCCCTAACCCGGGCGACGCTAGGCCAATTGTGCGTCGCCCCACAGACCTCCCGGTCGCGGCCGGTTACGACAGAGCCTGGGCGCGAACCCAGGGACTCTGATGGCACTGCGCCACCCGGGAGGCCACAGTATCGCTCTTTTGATGTTCAGCGACCGCAAAGTAAACTACTCACCTTGGTCGGCCTGTTATAGAGACATGATCCACCGCCCTTCAGCAGGAACGCCTTGTAGTCTGAGATGCTGCACTTGGAGAACTTCCGGGGATGCTGGACCCTGAGGGGGGAAAGGAATAGATCCACCTTTATCATCCAACTGTTCATTGACCATGTCCTAGCGTGAGAGTGAAAGGTGTGGCAGATGTTATTCACGTCAGGTGACTCTGGACCAGTGTGCAACACGAGCCACTGTCAACAACACAAGCATGAAGTCAAGGCAACTATCACATGCTACCGCAGGTCATGACCCTGCACAGCCTCTGGTGGCTGCAGATACAGCTCTATACATCCTGTCATTGGCCTACTATCATAGAGAGAGGTTGGGGTGCTAGGTGGTTAGCAGCTCATAGAGAGAGGCAGGGGTGCTAGGTGGTTAGCAGCTCATAGAGAGAGGCAGGGGCGCTAGGTGGTTAGCAGCTCATAGAGAGAGGCAGGGGTGCTAGGTGGATAGCAGCTCATAGAGAGAGACAGGGGCGCTAGGTGGTTAGCAGCTCATAGAGAGAGACAGGGGCGCTAGGTGGTTAGCAGCTCATAGAGAGGGGGGGCTAGGTGGTTAGCAGCTCATAGAGAAGGGTGGCTAGGTGGTTAGCAGCTCATAGATAGGGGTGGCTAGGTGGTTAGCAGATCATAGAGAGGCAGGGGTGCTAGGTGGTTAGCAGCTCATAGAGAGAGACAGAGGTGCTAGTTGGTTAGCAGCTCATGGAGAGGGGTGGCTAGGTGGTTAGCAGCTCATAGAGAGGGGTGGCTAGGTGGTTAGCAGCTCATAGAGAGGGGGGGCTCAGTGGTTAGCAGCTCATAGAGAGAAGCAGGGGCGCTAGGTGGTTAGCAGCACATAGAGAGGGGGGCTAGGTGGTTAGCAGCTCATGGAGAGGGGTGGCTAGGTGGTTAGCAGCTCATAGAGAGGGGTGGCTAGGTGGTTAGCAGCTCATAGAGAGGGGTGGCTAGGTGGTTAGCAGCTCATAGAGAGGGGTGGCTTGGTGGTTAGGAGCTCATAGAGAGAAGCAGGGGCGCTAGGTGGTTAGCAGCTCATAGAGAGAGACTGTGGTTTCTCTCTCCCTATCCTTCTCTCTCTCTCCCTCTCCCTCTCCCCCCTCTCTCTCTATACACTACCGTTCAAAAGTTTGGGGTCACTTAGAAATGTCCTTGTTTTTGAAAGAAAAGCTATTTTTTGCCCATTAAAATAACATCAAATTGATCAGAAATACATTGAAGACATTGTTCATGTTGTAAATGACTATTGTATCTGGAAATGGTTGATTTTTTTATGGAATATCTACATAGGCGTACAGAGGCCCATTATCAGCAACCATCACTCCTCTGTTCCGATGGCACGTGGTGTTAGCTAATCTAAGTTTATCATTATAAAAGGCTAATTGATTATTAGAAAACCCTTTTGCAAATATGTTAGCACAGCTGAAAACTGTTGTTCTGATTAAAGAAGCAATAAAACGGGCCTTCTTTGGACTAGTTGAGTATCTGGAGCATCAGCATTTGTGGGTTCGATTACAGGCTCAAAATGGCCAAAAACAAAGAACTTTCTTCTGAAACTCGTCAGTCTATTCTTGTTCTGAGAAATGAAGGCTATTCCATGCGAGAACTTGCCAAGAAACTGAAGATCTCGTACAACGGTGTGTACTACTCCCTTCACAGAACAGCGCAAACTGGCTCTAACCAGAATAGAAAGAGGAGTGGGAGGCCCCGGTGCACAACTGAGCAAGAGGACAAGTACATTAAAAAAGTACTTGTCCTCTTAGACAATCTTTGCAACTCTGCCTAAAAGGCCAGCATCCCGGAGTCGCCTCTTCACTGCTGACGTTGAGACTGCTGTTTTCTTTCAAAAACAAGGAAATGTCTAAGTGACCCCAAACTTTTGACAGGTAGTGTATATATATATAAATATATATATATCTGTCTGTGTGTATGTGTGTGTGAGGGGGGCACATGTGACAGGGAGAGCGAGACATAGACAGAAACAGAGAGTGAGAATAACAGTAGTTCAGCAGCCCATTACCCAGTGTCCTCCATGATGCAGCCCACCCAGGAATCAGAGCAGCCGCATTCCTCTGTGAGAGAGAACAACACACAGCATGTCCATCAAAGAAACATATGTGCCTAAAATTATTCCAAATTTTAAACATAGATTTTAAAATGAGATATAATATATTTTTTAAAAGGACTGCTTTGTAAATCTGTGAGACATATATGAATGTGCAGTGATGAATGTGAGCTGGTCTATGTACTTCTCTTTGCGGCTGGATCCCACTGGATGCCGAGGTTCTGTGCCAAGCTCTGGGAGAGTGACGAAGCCATAGTCCATGTGGTGCCATACTACAGGTACAAAACATTAGCAGTTACTAGTCTGTTCTGTCATAATAATAAAAATGTATGATCCTGGACATTAGACTCACCTCGTTGACCCCTACTCCACGGCTCACAGAGCACATGCCCCCGAAGTACGCTACACTGCTTCGGCGATAGTGGAAGGTCACATTGCTGTGCATCGAAGAGACACAGAGTAACTACCAGACAGACACACAGACAGGCAGTCAGATACACAGACAGACAGGTGGACAGGCAGACAGACATATGCTGGACATGTGAGTGGTATTTCAGCCACCCTTGGAGGAAAAATGAAAGTGGATGGAAAAAGGTTGCTTTGTTGTTAAAGCAAAAGCATTAGGGCCTAGTCCTTTAACATGATCTACTGATCTGGGAAGCCATAAAGGGGCTCTGTGTGCAAGAGATACTTACTACAGCATCAGTATGGGGTGGCCCTAAGGAACAGGGAGGAGAGAGCACTTACGAGAAGAGGTGCACAGCGTCAGTATGCTGCTTGATGCTCTGCGCCCGGTATTTAGAGAAATCTTTCAGCATGTCCAGAGGCTTCACACTGATGGGAATCGGGTCCTTGTCCGACCAGATCTCTACGGCAACCAGAACCACCCGTGTGTGCAGGTGCTCCTTAAAGATCTGTCATCGGAGCGTGTTGGGGTAGTGGGAGAACACACAGAGAGAGAGAGAGAGAGAGAGAGATGGAGAGATCACAGCACAGGAAGAGGAGAAGAATACTGGGTGTGAATGATCATCTGTACTGTCTGAGGACAGGACAGGACAGGGGAAACAGCACACTGAGAGCAGGGAGAGACATGGGACAAGACAAGACAGGACAGGACAGGGGAAACAGCACACTGAGAGCAGGGAGAGACATGGGACAAGACAGGACAGGACAGGACAGGACAGGGGAAACAGCACACTGATTACAGGGAAAGACGTGGGACATGACATGCCAGGACAGGACAGGGGAAACAGCACACTGAGAGCAGGGAAAGACATGGGACAGGACAGGACAGGACAGGACAGGACAGGGGAAACAGCACACTGAGAGCAGGGAGAGACATGGGACAGGACAGGACAGGGGAAACAGCACACTGAGAGCAGGGAGAGACATGGGACAAGACAGGACAGGACAGGACAGGACAGGGGAAACAGTACTCTGGGAGCAGGGAAAGACGTGGGACAAGACAGGACAGGACAGAACAGGGGATACAGCACACTGGGAGCAAGGAGAGACACAAGACTGTTATTCCACATCCCAGCTACACAGAGCAACAACAAGCACAGTGATACAGTGTATAATCTGAACATAACAGACACATGTATGGGGCCGACTGAGGGTACAGGAGACTGAGGGTACAAGAGACTCAGATTACAAGAGACTCAGATTACAGGAGACTCCGATTACAAGAGACTCAGATTACAGGAGACTGAGGGTACAAGAGACTCAGATTACAAGAGACTCAGATTACAGGAGACTGAGGGTACAGGAGACTGAGGGTACAGGAGACTGAGGGTACAAGAGACTGAGATTACAAAAGACTCAGATTACAAGAGACTCAGATTACAGGAGACTCAGATTACAGGAGATTTGAGATACAGGAAACTGAGGGAACATGAGACTCAGGGTACATGAGATAAGTAGTGTATGACACATGAGGAAGTGGTCAATTCTGGGTTCTACCTCTAGGGGAACTTCAATATAAATGGTAAACAGCTGTTCTCAACAAAAAAATACATATACATTTGAACAATTAATCTGTCAATTCAACGTTTCGATATACTTGTGTTTTGCAAACACAATAATTGATTAAGATATGATTGATTCAACTATGGTTGATGATTGATTCAAATATGATTGATTCAACTATGATTGATGATTGATTCAAATATGATTGATTCAACTATGATTGCATTGAAAGTATTATTTAGTCACACAAGAGCCAGAGAATTAGAATCAGTTCAACATTATTCTAGATTGTTCTGATGGACACCCTGAAACATACACCAGAAAGAGGAGGTGAAGGTCTGAATATCTGCAGTTGAATAAAAGTTTTTTTTAAAATAAAAATAAGAATCAGTTCTCAGAGCCAACTGAAGATGTTACTCACAGCATCAACAAGGTTCACCACTGACTTGGCAGAGTTCCTGGTGTGCTGCTTGGTCTTGAGTCGCTTATACTGCAGACCACACGAAAACAATGACACAAATGTTATTCAAAACTATTATTAAGGGGAATATGAATCAATTCTCATACAAGCTTCTACCACACCCTTTTAGAAAATACATAAAATATACATGTTGATTTTTGATGGTCCACACCAACAATAGAATACGCCTGGTGTTTTCACATCTGGACCACGGTTACGTTAGCTAGGATATGAATCATGCATCCACCACTACATTCAGCAGTGTTGCATTCTCTTGTGGGTGTATCTGGCTAAGCATAGGACACGAGAGGAGGAAAAACAAGCCTCCTTGGTGTCGACGGAATGCTGTCGAGACTCTTAACAGTAAAATAATGAAACATTGCTGAAGTATTCATTCGTGTTTCCTGTCTTCTGTTTAGATAGTGTTGCTTGACTTTTGAGGGCACATACCATATTATGGTCACTGACGATCATAATCTCCAAATACTTCATCTCCTCAAATACATTCCTAGGCATCTGAAAAAGCCACAGATTAGTTAATTTTCATATTGACACAGCAATGACAGATTTATAGAGGATGAGAAGAAAATAGAGGATTATATGAGGCTACATAGAACACTAGGTTATAACAAGAGGCTACATAGCACACTAGGTTATAACATGAGGCTACATAGCACATTAGGTCATAACAAGAGGCTACATAGCACACTAGGTTATAACATGAGGCTACATAGCACATTAGGTCATAACAAGAGGCTACATAGCACACTAGGTTATAACATGAGGCTACATAGCACATTAGGTCATAACAAGAGGCTACATAGCACATTAGGTCATAACAAGAGGCTACATAGCACACTAGGTTATAACATGAGGCTACATAGCACATTAGGTCATAACAAGAGGCTACATAGCACACTAGGTTATAACATGAGGCTACATAGCACATTAGGTCATAACAAGAGGCTACATAGCACACTAGGTTATAACATGAGGCTACGTAGCACACTAGGTTTACAGTAGGGTTATTGTTACAGTAGGGTTACAGTAGGGTTACAGTAGGGTTAGTGTTACAGTAGGGTTAGGGTTACAGTAGGGTTATTGTTACAGTAGGGTTAGGGTTACAGTAGGGTTACAGTAGTGTTACAGTAGGATTAGGGTTACAGTAGCTTTACAGTAGGGTTACAGTAGGTTTACATTGGGGTTAGGGTTACAGTAGGGTTACAGTAGCGTTACAGTAGGATTAGTGTTACTGTAGGTTTACAGTAGTGTTACAGTAGGTTTACAGTAGGGTTACAGTAGGGTTATAGTAGGGTTACAGTAGGTTTACAATATGATTAGTGTTACAGTAGGGTTACAGTAGGGTTAGGGTTACCGTATGGTTACAGTAGGGTTATAGTAGGGTTACAGTAGGTTTACAGTATGATTAGTGTTACAGTAGGGTTATAGTAGGGTTAGGGTTACAGTAGGGTTACAGTAGGATTACAGTAGGGTTAGGGTAGGGTTAGAGTTAGGGTATGGTTACAGTAGGGTTAGAGCTGGGTATGGTCACAGTAGGGTTAGGGTAGGGTTAGAGTTAGGGTATGGTTACAGTAGGGTTAGGGTAGGGTTAGAGTTAGGGTATGGTTAGAGTAGGGTTAGGGTAGGGTTAGAGTTAGGGTATGGTTACAGTAGGGTTAGGGTAGGGTTAGGGTAGGGTTAGGGTAGGGTATAGTTACAGTAGGGTTAGGGTAGGGTTAGGGTAGGGTATAGTTACAGTAGGGTTAGGGTAGGGTTAGGGTAGGGTATAGTTACAGTAGGGTGAGGGTAGGGTTAGGGTAGGGTTAGGGTAGGGTTAGAGTAGGGTATAGTTACAGTAGGGTGAGGGTAGGGTTAGGGTAGGGTATAGTTACAGTAGGGTGAGGTTAGGTGAGGGTAGGGTTAGGGTAGGGTTAGGGTAGGGTATAGTTACAGTAGGGTTAGGGTAGGGTATAGTTACAGTAGGGTTAGGGTAGGGTTAGGGTTAGGGTATGGTCACAGTAGGGTTAGGGTAGGGTTAGGGTAGGGTTAGAGTTAGGGTATGGTTACAGTAGGGTTAGGGTAGGGTTAGAGTTAGGGTATGGTTAGAGTAGGGTTAGGATAGGGTTAGAGTTAGGGTATGGTTACAGTAAGGTTAGGGTAGGGTTAGGGTAGGGTATAGTTACAGTAGGGTGAGGGTAGGGTTAGGGTAGGGTTAGGGTAGGGTATAGTTACAGTAGGGTTAGGGGTAGGGTATAGTTACAGTAGGGTTAGGGTAGGGTATAGTTACAGTAGGGTAGGGTTAGAGTTAGGGTATAGTTACAGTAAGGTTAGGGTAGGGTTAGGGTAGGGTTAGGGTAGGGTATAGTTACAGTAGGGTTAGGGTAGGGTATAGTTACAGTAGGGTGAGGGTAGGGTTAGGGTATAGTTACAGTAGGGTAGGGTTAGAGTTAGGGTATAGTTACAGTAAGGTTAGAGTAGGGTTAGGGTAGGGTTAGGGTAGGGTATAGTTACAGTAGGGTAGGGTTAGAGTTAGGGTATAGTTACAGTAAGGTTAGGGTAGGGTTAGGGTAGGGTTAGGGTAGGGTATAGTTACAGTAGGGTTAGGGTAGGGTATAGTTACAGTAGGGTTAGGGTAGGGTTAGGGTAGGGTATAGTTACAGTAGGGTAGGGTTAGGGTAGGGTTAGGGTAGGGTATAGTTACAGTAGGGTGAGGGTAGGGTTAGGGTAGGGTTAGGGTAGGGTATAGTTACAGTAGGGTGAGGGTAGGGTATAGTTACAGTAGGGTGAGGGTAGGGTATAGTTACAGTAGGGTGAGGGTAGGGTATAGTTACAGTAGGGTGAGGGTAGGGTGAGGGTAGGGTTAGGGTAGGGTTAGGGTAGGGTAGGGTTAGAGAAGGTGGAGTGTTTTACAAAATCCCTTTAAGGGACTGATGAGGTCACAGACTTACAGCCCGCTTTTTCCTGCGCTTCAGCCAAGACATGTCGTCCAGCTCCGAAAGCAGCCGCTCGTCCTTCACTAGAGAAACACGGGAACACAATAACAAAGGTCGATAAACACACTGAGGTCTACGACAGGATACCGATGTCACCATGCTGGGTTCTGTGGTTATGTGTCAACAGTCCCAACCTGCGTCAAATACACTAAAGTATTAAGTTGAGGTATGCTTTAAGTTAATTTACCTTCCACTCTACTGGGCAAACCAAATCGAGAGCAACACAGGGTTTTTTGAACGTATTTGACATTATGTACTTGACCCAGATGAGAAGAATCTCATGTCAGCGTTAGTAGGAGAGGTTCTGGAAGGCCAGGTAGACAGGCCATGAGAGTGTTGATGTAAAGTGGTGGAGGGCGGGTGGACGTTATGCAAGACCCAAGATGGCAGTCAGATGCAGAACACCTTACCCAGTTCCTCTGAGTCACTGTTCCACTGGAGGCTGGGCATCCTGCGCAGTGAGTGGGGCCGTGCGGCTGTATCCTGTGAGGGAGAAACCGTCAACAGGCCGTCAACAGAGGTGTGATGAGGGTGGAGGGAACAGGGAACAGGGGTCAAGTTACAGAAGAAGAGGGTATCGGAGGGTATTCCCATTCCACTGTATAACAAGGCACATGATCAGGTTTTCACAACTACAGAGTCAACATTAATCAATAAATAAAATGGAATACTTGGCTACCCTAAACACATTATCATTACATTACAATGATCTTTTCCATTACCATGAATCTTTCCATGACCATTATCATTTCATTACCATTAATCTTTCCATGATCATTATCATTCCATTATCATTAATATTTCCACTATCACTGTCCTTTCCACTATTATTATTATTATCCTTTCCGGTGTCATTATCATTCCATTATTGTTATTATTCCCATCATCATTATCATTTCCATTGTTATTAATCCTTTCCGTTACCATTATCATGATCTTTTCCATTGTCATTGTCATTCCATTATAATTATAATTTCCATGATCATTATCCTTTCCATTATCATCATGGACCTTGAATGGGATACGGTGTTCTGGGCTTATGTGACTTTAGAAAAAGATCAATGAGAGATTAGCGAGGCAAAACATACAGCACTTTTGTTTGGTGTTTTTAGGCTGTGTTTCTGTACAGCACTCTGTGACATCAGCTGATGTAAGAAGGGCTTTATAAATAAATTTGATTGATTGATGATTAGTCATATGTCCTTCATTATTAGTACACCATGGACTTCCTTCAAAAACAAGATTGACAATGAAGTATCAATTTTCACTAGATAACCTAATGTGCCTTTACTGTAAAACGGGGGCTTTAGTAAGGGTAAAGGAGGCCTTAGTAAGGGTAAAGGAGGCTTTAGTAAGGGTAAAGGACGCTTTAGTAAGGGTAAAGGAGGCTTTAGTAAGGGTAAAGGAGGCTTTAGTAAGGGTAAAGGAGGCCTTAGTAAGGGTAAAGGAGGCTTTAGTAAGGGTAAAGGAGGCCTTAGTAAGGGTAAAGGAGGCTTTAGTAAGGGTAAAGGAGGCCTTAGTAAGGGTAAAGGAGGCTTTAGTAAGGGTAAAGGAGGCCTTAGTAAGGGTAAAGGAGGCCTTAGTAAGGGTAAAGGAGGCTTTAGTAAGGGTAAAGGAGGCCTTAGTAAGGGTAAAGGGGGCTTTAGTAAGGGTAAAGGAGGCTTTAGTAAGGGTAAAGGAGGCTTTAGTAAGGGTAAAGGAGGCCTTAGTAAGGGTAAAGGGGGCTTTAGTAAGGGTAAAGGAGGCTTTAGTAAGGGTAAAGGAGGCTTTAGTAAGGGTAAAGGAGGCTTTAGTAAGGGTAAAGGAGGCTTTAGTAAGGGTAAAGGAGGCCTTAGTAAGGGTAAAGGGGGCTTTAGTAAGGGTAAAGGAGGCTTTAGTAAGGGTAAAGGGGGCTTTAGTAAGGGTAAAAGAGGATTTAGTAAGGGTAAAGGGGGCTTTAGTAAGGGTAAAAGAGGATTTAGTAAGGGTAAAGGGGGCTTTAGTAAGGGTAAAGGAGGCTTTAGTAAGGGTAAAAGATGATTTAGTAAGGGTAAAGGGGGCCTTAGTAAGGGTAAAAGAGGATTTAGTAAGGGTAAAGGGGGCTTTAGTAAGGGTAAAAGTGGCAAAAGTGATCCTAGCAGTAGCACAAGTAGAGGTAGAACCATTTTATTTATGTAGCAAAGATGGTTAAAAACCTAAATGGAAGGAAAAACTTACAATTGAGTGAGTCTGTTGCAAAGGCTCCATTATATAGAGATAGAGTCCATCGTCAAACATTCCGCTGTCAGGCAAAGGCAGGGGGAACGAGAGGCAAAGGCAGGGGGAACGAGAGGAAAGGCAGGGGGAACGAGAGGAAAGGGCAGGGGGAACGAGAGGCAAAGGCAGGGGGAACGAGAGGCAAAGGCAGGGGGAACGAGAGGAAAGGCAGGGGTAATGAGAGGAAAGGGCAGGGGGAACGAGAGGAAAGGGCAGGGGGAACGAGAGACAAAGGCAGGGGGAACGAGAGGAAAGGCAAGGGGAACGAGAGGAAAAGGCAGTGGGAACGAGAGGAAAGGCAGGGGGAACGAGAGGCAAAGGCAGGGGGAATGAGAGGAAAGGCAGGGGGAACGAGAGACAAGGGCAGGGGGAACGAGAGACAAAGGCAGGGGGAATGAGAGGAAAGGCAAGGGGAACGAGAGGAAAAGGCAGGGGGAACGAGAGGAAAGGCAGGGGGAACGAGAGGAAAAGGCAGGGGGAACGAGAGGAAAGGCAGGGGGAACGAGAGGCAAAGGCAGGGGGAACAAGAGGAAAGGCAGGGGGAACGAGAGACAAGGGCAGGGGGAACGAGAGACAAAGGCAGGGGGAACGAGAGGAAAGGCAGGGGGAACGAGAGGAAAGGCAGGGGGAATGAGAGGAAAGGGCAGGGGGAATGAGAGGCAAAGGCAGGGGGAACGAGAGGAAAGGCAGGGGGAATGAGAGGAAAGGGCAGGGGGAACGAGAGACAAGGGCAGGGGGAACGAGAGACAAGGGCAGGGGGAACGAGAGGAAAGGGCAGGGGGAACGAGAGACAAGGGCAGGGGGAACGAGAGGAAAAGGCAGGGGGAACGAGAGGCAAAGTGAAGAGAGAAGACAGTCAATACTGAGTCAATAGCAGCTGTCGAGAGCACAGATGAATCTCCACACATATTCCAGGCACGGATTATTATATATACAACTGCTGCTGTTCATTCACTTACTGCAGCCCATTGCAGGTAGACAAGGCCACGTGGGAATCATCTTTCCCCCTCACCTGGCCGTGGTAGTAACAGTGCTCACCACCCTGAGAGAACACAGAAACAACACTTAAACAGCACTTAAACAACATGTAAACAACATGTAAACAACACTTACACAACAATTATACAGCACTTAAACAACACTTATACAACACTTAGACAACACTTAGACAACACTTCACATCACAGCAACCTAATGTGGAGAAGATGGGGGGGCATGATGATTAGAGCACCACTCCAGTGGTCTTCTACAAGACATTCAACAAACAAAATATATTCACATACTAATCCATCTATACAATCTGGAATATACTTCAGATGAAGTACTGTGTTGTAGTACTGTTTATTCAGTTGGGAGGACTATACTTTTCTCCAATACAGTACATCTTCTGCAGCCTCTTTAACGAAATCAGCCCACATTTAGAAATAATACATTTCGGGAGTGTGGGTTGTGCTTGTGGGCCTCAAACTTGACTGTTCTCTTCAGACCTCAATGGTCCACATCTCTCTCTCTCTCTCTCTCTCTCTCTCTCTCTCTCTCTCTCTCTCTCTCTCTCTCTCTCTCTCTCTCTCTCTCTCTCTCTCTCTCTCTCTCTCTCTCTCTCTCTCTCTCTCTCTCTCTCTCTCTCTCTCTCTCTCTCTCTCTCTCTCTCTCTCTCTCTCTCTCAGAAAGAGCCACCATCCCACGCTGCATAGCTACTGCAGAGCGCCAGTCTCTCCCTTCCCTGTCACGTGATCTGGATTGCAGCCAGGCAGGCATGAGAGGAGGGAGGCTGCAGGGGAGCGGAGTGGAGCCATGCTGAGTCAGCTTGCTCCACTGTGCCCAGCCTAGCCCTCAGCCCCTGAGCCCTCAGCCTAGCCCTCAGCCCCTGAGCCCTCAGCCTAGCCCTCAGCCCCTGAGCCCTCAGCCTAGCCCTCAGCCCCTCAACCCATCAGCCCCTCGGCCTAGCCCTCAGCCCCTCAACCCATCAGCCCCTCGGCCTAGCCCTCAACCCATCAGCCCATCAGCCTGGTCCTGATTCAGCAACACCAGTGGCAGTTCCCTCTCCCCCTCTCTCTCTCTCTCTCTCTCTCTCTCTCTCTCACTCTCTACCATCCCTCCCTCTCACACTCTCTTTCTTTACCATCCCTCTCTCTCTCTTTCTCAACCATCCATCCTTCCTCTCCCCATCTATCCCTCCCTCCCTCTCTCTTTCTCCTGTCTCTCTCTCCCCTAGCTCTCCCTCACTCTCTTTCTTCATTATTAAAACAGAAACAACACTTACGCAACATCAGGATGAATCAGATTTGAACATCAGAATGAATCAGATTTGAACATCAGGATGAATCAGAATTGAACATCAGAATGAATCATATTTGAACATCAGAATTAATC
>NC_068427.1:46141781-46234281 GCF_023373465.1 Oncorhynchus keta | reverse complement strand
GGTGATGAGAGGTGTTGGGTTTGCGCCAGACATAGCGTTTTCCTTGATGGCCAAAGCACCAGTGAAGGGCTATTTTTAGCTTGATGGATGAGACAGGGAGAGAGAGAGAGAGAGAGAGAGAGAGAGAGAGAGAGAGAGAGAGAGAGAGAGAGAGAGAGAGATGGGGAGAAAGTGAGAGAGAGAGAGAGAGAGCGATAGAAAGAGGGGGGGAGTGCAGCATTGCAGAGTCTGGTGGGCTGGATCAGTGGAATGCAAAGATGTGTGTGTGTGTGTGTGTGTGTGTGTGTGTGTGTGTGTGTGTGTGTGTGTGTGTGTGTGTGTGTGTGTGTGTGTGTGTGTGTGTGTGTGTGTGTGTGTGGAGTGGAGAGTGGAGTGTGGGGAGAAGGGAGGCCGGTGGAAGTACACGTCGCAGTGTGCAATGTGCAGTCAGTGTGTATGAGTGTTTATGTGTGTGTAGCTAAAGAGGAGGGAGTCCTTCCCTGAGGTCTTTGAGTCCACAGGAGACTGACAATGCAGTGTTAGAAGAGAGGGGGAGACCAGAAACTGCAGGAGGTTCTGGGGCCTGGCACCGGACCAGCTCCAGCCCAAATTCACTGACACGTGATGCTGTCATTGCTATGTCTCTGACACATGGAAATAATCAGCTCTGCTCAGAATTGAATAGTGATGCTATGGGGACTTTGACTAGGCCATTCCAAGACATTTAACTGTTTCCCCTTAAACCACTCGAGTGTTGCTTTAGCAGTATGCTTAGTGTCATTGTCCTGCTGGAAGGTGAACCTCCGTCCCAGTCTCAAATCTCTGGAAGACTAAAACAGATTTCCCTCAAGAATTTCCCTGTATTTAGCACCATCCATCATTCCTTTAATTCTGATCAGTTTCCCAGTCCCTGCTGATGAAAAACATCCCCACAGCATGATGCTGTGGGATGGGATGGCATTCTCGGGGTGATGAGAGGTGTTGGGTTTGCGCCAGACATAGCGTTTTCCTTGATGGCCATAAAGCTCAATTTAGTCTCATCTGATCAGAGTCCCTTCTTCCATATGTTTGGGGAGTCTCCCACATGCCTTTGGGCGAACACGAAACCTGTTGCTCGTTTTTGTCTTTAAACAATGGCTTTTTTTCTCGGCACTCTTCCGTAAAGCCCAGATCTGTGGAGTGTATGACTTAAAATGGTCCTATGGAGAGATATTCCAATCTCCGCTGTGGAGCGTTGCAGCTCGTTCAGGGTTATCTTTGGTCTCTTTGTTGCTTCTCTGATTAACGCCCTCCTTGCCTGGTCCGTGAGTTTTGCTGGGCGGCCCTCTCAACAACTATGTCCCTGACCTGTTTGGAGAGCTCCTTGGTCTTGCTTGCTTGGTGGTACCCCTTCCTTAGTGGTGTTGCAGACTCTGGGGCGTTTCAGAACACGTGAAAATGTACTGCGATCATGTGACACTTAGATTGCACATAGGTGGACTTTATTTAACTAATTGTGTGACTTCTGAAGGTAATTGGTTGCACCAGATCTTATTTAGGGGCTTCATAGCAAAGGAAGTGATAACATATGCATGTGTCACGAATACCACCGAAGGTGGTTCCCCTTCCTGTTCGGGTGGCACTCGGCGGTCGTCGTCGCCGGTCTACTAGCTGCCACCGATCCCTTTTTCCTTTTCGTTTGTTTTTGTCTAATTGTTTTCACCTGTTCCTTGTTGGGGTTTTGGGATGGGTGTTATTTAAGTTAGTTTTGCCCGCTGGTGTTTGTGCGGGCTTGTTGTGTTTGTTACGTTTGTGGTGTATCGTCGGTTTTGGGTTTTCGCTGTCCGGGTTTGTGTAACTAGGTTTTGGGTTTGTTTGCACCTGTGTTTAGGGCTTCACCCATTTTTGAACCTGTTACTTTGTTAAGGACATTAAAGCGTTTTTTCCCGTTTACTTTGCTCTCTGCGTTTGACTCCTCACCCATCACTCACCCATCGTGACAGCATGCACCACTTTTCTCGTTTTTTATTTTGGGGAATTTCTTGAAACAAGTTTTATTTTTTTCATTTCACTTCACCTATTTGGACTATTTTGTGTCCATTACATGAAGTCCAAATAAACATCCATTTAAATTAGAGGGTGTAACGCAACAAAATAGGAAAAACACCAAGGGGGATGAATACTTTTGTAAGACACTGTATATCTTCCTTAACGAGGACTATCCTGAAGCTGTGCGCCAGAAGAGGAAAGAACTGATCCTGTCATGAAAGCTGCCAGAGCGTGTGGGTTGACATGGCCTACATCCGCTATGACAGGCTCATTGTCAAACCTCCCTCCCAGAAGCCTGGAGGGGATGAGAGAGCCAAGCCTATGGTTTTCGTAGCTTCAACCCCGCAGCACGCACACACACACACACACACACATATATTGATTAATGGACTGCTGAATGTATATTTTTTATTTTGCTTTGTTTGCTCTTTTCAGTATTATGTCTATCAGGCCCTCAGAAAACGGCTGAAAATAGCCCATATGAATATATGTAGCCTTAGAAATAAGGTTCATGAAATCAGTAACTTGCTAGCATCAGATAACATTAATATATTATCCATTTCTGAGACTCACTTAAATAATTAATTTGATGATACAGCAGTAGCAAAACAAGGACATAAAATCTATAGAAGAGAAAGAAATGCTTATGGGGGAAGTGTTGCTGTATATATTCAGAGCCAATTCCATGTCATACTTTAGAAGATCTTATGTCAAGGCTTATTGAAGTGTGGATGCAGGATCTAAAGCCTTTTCTTTTGGGGTGTTTCTATAGGCCACCAAATGCTAACAGTCAGTCTCTAAATAATATGTGTGAAATCCTTGAAAATGTATGTTATGTAAACACAGAGGTCTACTTTCTTGGGGACCTGAATATTGACTGGTTTTCATCAAGCTGTCCGCTCGAGACAAAGCTTCTTAATGTAACCAGTGCCTGTAATCTGGTTCAGGTTATGAATCAACCTACCAGGGTGTTTACGAACACTACAGGAACAAGATCATCCTCATGTATCGATCACATTTTTACTAATACTGTAGAACTTTGTTCTAAAGCTGGATCACAGAATAGTGGCCATTTCCGGGAAACCCAAAGTTCAAACAGCTGGTCGTTAAATAGTGTATAAGAGATCGTACAAAATATTTTGCTGCGACTCTTAACTTGTTAGGGGTTCTGCCTCGACAACATCCGCTGAAAAGGCAGATTGCGAAATTCAAAAATATTTTTTTTAAATATTTAACTTTCAAACATTCACAAGTGCAATACACCAAATTAAAGCTTGACTTCTTGTTAATCTACCCATTGTGTCCGATTTCAAAAATGCTTTACAGGGAAAGCACACCATATGATTATGTTAGGTCAGAGCCTAGTCCCAAAAACACATATAGCCATTTTCCAGCCAAAGCAGAAATAGAGATAAAATTAATCACTAACCTTTGATGATCTTCATCAGATTTGTAAGTCGCTCTGGATAAGAGCGTCTGCTAAATGACTTAAATGTAAAAATGTAAATGTAATGACACTCAGAGGACTTCATGTTACACAATACATGTATGTTTTGTTTGATAAAGTTCATATTTATATCCAAAAATCTCAGTTTACATTGGTGCTTTATGGTCAGTAATGTTGTGCCTCGAAAAACATCAGGTGAATTTTCAGAGAGCCACATCAATTTACAGAAATACTCATAATAAACTTTGATAAGAGATACAAGCATTATGCACAGAATTATAGATATACTTCTCCTTAATGCAAGCACTGTGTCAGATTTTTTAAAACTTTACGGAAAAAGCACACCATGAAATAATCTGAGTACAGCTCTCAGACAACAAAACAAGCCAAACAGATATCCACCATGTTGTGGAGTCAACAGAAGTCAGAAATAGCATTTTAAATATTCACTTACCTTTGATGATCTTCATCAGAATACACTCCCTGGAATCCCAGTTCCACAATAAATGTTTGATTTGTTTGATAAAGTCCATCATTTATGTCCAAATACCTCCTTTTTGTTTGTGCGTTTAGTACACAATCAAACTCACGACGCGCGGGCAGGTCCAGGCGAAAGTTTGGACAAAAAGTCATATTACAGTTCGTAGAAACATGTCAAACGAAGTACAGAATCAATCTTTAGGATGTTTTTATCATAAATCTTCAATAATGTTTCAACCGGAGAAATGCAATGGAACGCAAACTAACCCTCACATGCGCGTGATCAGCTCATGCCACTCTAGCAGACCTCTGACTTATTCAGCTCCTATTCCCCCCTCCTTCACAGTATAAGCATCAAACAAGGTTCTAAAGACTGTTGACATCTAGTGGAAGCCTTAGGAAGTGCAATATGATCCCATAGACACTGTATATTCGATAGTCAATGAGTTGAAAATCGACCAACCTCAGATTTCCCACTTCCTGGTTGGATTTTTCTCAGGTTTTCGCCTGCCATATGAGTTCTGTTATACTCACAGACATCATTCAAATAGTTTTAGAAACTTCAGAGTGTTTACCATCCAATACTACTAATAATATGCATATATTAGCAACAGGGACTGAGGAGCAGGCCGTTTACTCTGGGCACCTTTCATCCAAGCTACTCAATACTGCCCCTGCACCCATAAGAAGAAACTGACTGTTAGAACTGTGAAGGCTCCATGGATTGATGAGGAATTGAAAAACTGTATGGTTGAACGAGATGGGGCAAAAGGAGTGGCTAATAAGTCTGGCTGCACATTTTACTGCAAATTGAGAAATTATGTGACTAAACTCAACAAAAAGAAGAATAAACTGTATTATGAAGCCAAGATCAATGATCTAAAGAATGTTGGAAAAAAAACTTTGGAGTACTTTAAGTGGAATTACGTGCAGAAAGACATTCAACTCCATCTTTCATACAATCAGATGGCTTGTTCATCACAAAACCATTTGATGTTGCCAATTATTTTAATGACTTCATTGTATTCATGCATTGCAAGCTTGAATTCTGTAAAGTTATTGTGGGAGAGGTCAAAAAAGTATTGTTATCGATCAATAATGACAAACCTCCTGGCATTGACAATTGACAAATATGGAAAGCTACTGAGGATGGTAGCTGACTCTATAGCCACTCCTATCTGTCATCTTTAATCTGAGCCTAGAGGAAAGTCATTGTCCTCAGTCCTGGAGGGAGGCCAAAGTCATTCCACTACCCAAGAGTGGTAAAGTGGCCTTTACTAGTTGTAACAGCAGAGCTATCAGCTTGCTGCCAAGTCTTAGCAAACTGTTGGGGGAAAAAATGGTGTTTGACCTACTACAATGCTATTTCTCTGTAAACAAATGAACAACAGACTTTCAGCATGCTTATAGAGAAGGGCACTCAACATGTACTGCACTGACACAAATGACTGATGATTGGGTGAAATAAATGGATAATTAGAAGATTGTGGGGCGCTGTACTGTTAGATATTATTGACCATAATCATAACCTGCTGATGATTCAACCATTTTACGCATCAGTAACCACAGCTAATGAAGTCACTGAAACCCTTAACAAAGAGTTGCAGTCTGTTTAGGAATGGGTGGCCAGTAATAAACTGGTCCTGAACATCTCTAAAACTGAGAGCATTGTATTTGGTACAAATCATTACCTAAGTTTGAGACCTCAGCTGAATCTGGTAATGAATGGTGTGGCTGTTGAACAAGTTGAGGAGACTAAATGACTTGGTGTTACCTTAGATTGTAAACTGTCATGGTCAAAACATACAGATTCAATGGTTGTAAAGATGGGGAGAGATCTGGCCGTAATAAAGAGATGCTCTGCTTTTTTGACACCACACTCCACAAAGCAAGTTCTGCAGGCTCTAGTTTTGTCTGATCTTGATTATTGTCCAGTCGTGTGGTCCAGTGCTGCAAGGAAAGACCTAGTTAAGTTGCAGCTGGCCCAGAACAGACTGGCACGTTCTGCTCTTCATTGTAATCAGAGTGCTAATATTAATACTGTAAATATCAGTCTCTCTTGGCTAAGAGTTGAGGAGAGACTGACTCCATCACTTCTTCTTTTATAAGAAACATTAATGTGTTGAAAATCCCAAATTGTTTGCATAGTCAACATACATACAGCTCTGACACACACACTTATCCCACCAGACATGCCACCAGGGGTCTTTTCATAGTTCCCAAATCCAGAACAAATTCAAGAGAGCATACAGTATTATATAGAGCCCTTATTGCATGGAACTTCCTTCCATCTCATATTGCTCAAATAAACAGCAAACCTATTATTTTAGACAGATAAAGCAACACCTCGTGGCACAACGCCTCTCCCCTATTTTACCTAGATAGTTTGTCTGTATGTATTGATATGTAGGCTACATGTCTTTAAAAAATTATTATGTAATTTTGTCCTTGAGCTGTTCTTGTCTATTAATGTTCTGTATTATGTCATGTTTCATGTCTACACCTTGCTTTGGCGTCGTTTACAAACCATAAGCAGAACGTACGACCAAAGATAGTGGTAACCTTTCGTCTGTGGTGTGACTGTTAGCTAGCAAGCTACTTACCAGCATGCCGGCGAAAGCACACTGTGTTGTGACTGGTTGCCATAGCGTAAAATTAACCTACCACTATTTTCCGAAGAATGAAGACATCTGACTGTATTGGCTGCTTTTCATTTCGGGTGGACAGGCTGCACCGAAAATTATGAGCATGTCACATTTTGAGTGAAGTTGCTTATCAATTGGAGAGAACATTCAATGGGTCTTGCCAGAAAGCTAATCCTGAAGATGGATGCTGTACCAGCATTGACAGTGAATCTTGTAAGCGCTGACCACAATGTAAGTATCAGAGTGTGATGAGTCTGACACGGTAGCCAACATTTTTTTTTTTGGTGGTGGGGGGGATCGGGGGGGGATCGGGGGATCGGGGGACTAAGGTTTAATAATGCAACTGTGGCTGCTTTGACTTGTGAACGGTATATTTTCTGGAACACACCTGATAGTCACTACATGGTTGTTATTCTTCCATCTTCCATCTTAGAACTGCCAGCAACAGCTGAATGTTGTCCACAAAAGGAGTTAGGTGTGTATAGTATTGGTAATTTACCCTGGAAATCATATATAGCCAATCCAAGAATCATACTTCGTTAGCCTTTTTCCACCTGTGTTTCGTGGGTGTTTATTTTCTGTTTTGTGTGTCATCACCAGACAGGACTGCTTCGTTTGTTCGGTCTTCCTAGTTGTTATTTTGTTTAGTGTTCTGTTTTGATTATATTTAAAATCATGAACACTTACCACGCTGCACCTTGGTCCTCACCTTCTTCCACCAATGAGAATCGTTACAAATTCACCCAAATTACAAAATTAAACATGGGTTTTCTTGCCCTGTAATATGTCTATGGAAAAGGTATGACAGCAATCCATGCTTTGGTTTTATTTTCCTGACACTGTTTCCAAATGCTAACATTTAATTGCACAAATCCCATTCAAGTCATGATACCAATATTCACAATTTTTGCTGGTCGTGTCCACATCGTCCGAAAGTATCTAAAATTGACTGTGAAGCTCAACAATGTCACTTATAGATGATATGAACATGATGCACCAAAAAATGCTAATATATCAGTAGCATGACTTGAATGGGATGTGTGCCACAAATGCTTAGAGGGAAAGAAATCGACATGTCATTTTGAAATTTGGGTGGACTATTCCTTTAAGAATATGAAACTCCATTATGCTGAAAATATGTTCTCCAGGTGCAATAGTGACAGGTAGCAGTGAGAAGGGGGTAGAAGTTGTGCCCATTGGAGGGTTGCAGACCTATCTATATTTAGATCAGCACTGTCGCAGCTACAACAGTGAACACAATTCATCCTACCCATAGACACAGACAACGAAAAACATGCACCAAAGTAAGCTCACTCACAAACAATGAAGAACAACATAGAATCTGGTCACAAAGCACAGCTTCTCTTCTGCAGATTGACGTAGTTAATCATTAAACAGACGTTCTTATCCAGAACGACTTACATGTGCAATTAGGGTTGTTGAGCCTTACTCAAGGGCATATCAACAAATTTGTTTTTAACTAGTCAGCTCAGGGATTCGAACCAGCGACCTTTCGGTTACTGGCCCAACGCTCTTAACCGCTAGGCTACCTGCTGCCACGCCGCCCAGGTTTGTTGTGTAATTATTATCTGATCAAAAAAACACTTGTGTTCTTGCTTAAACCCCATTGTTCAAAGCCTGTTGTGCAATTGTGAGTGTTGGGACTGAGAGTAACATCAAAACTAGTTTGTGTTGTGAGGACCGGAGATTGTTAAGTTCTCAGGTCAGGGACAGGACATCAATCCCTCATGTCTCTACATGCTTCCTGCTGTAGTTTACTGTGTATGTGTGTATGTGTGTGTGTGCGTGTGTGTGTGTGCGTGTGTGTGTGTGTGTGCGTGTGTGTGTGTGTGTGTGTGTGTGTGTGTGTGTGTGTGTGTGTGTGTGTGTGTGTGTGTGTGTGTGTGTGTGTGTGTGTGTGTGTGTGTGTGTGTGTGTGTGTGTGTGTGTGTGTGTGTGTGTGTGTGTGTGTGTGTGTGTGTGTGTGAGGGTCAGGTGCTAATCTATACACCCAGCTACATGGTTCTAGATTACATGGCTATAAACTACCACAATCCCTACTCCCTCTGTAATGACAGTGATTAAGGCATAGTGGACCCATGGTCAAACGTCTCCAAACAGAGTGTCAACATCTGGCCCCTGGCAAACAGGAACATCAACCCTCTTCCTCTGACAGCATTGATCCACATGACCACTTCCCCCATCTCTACTGCTATCCTTCACATGGTCATCAAACCACACCACCTTCACATGGTCATCAGACCACGCTACCTTCACATGGTCATCAGACCACACTACCTTCACATGGTCATCAGACCACGCCACCTTCACATGGTCATCAGACCACACCACCTTCACATGGTCATCAGACCACGCTACCTTCACATGGTCATCAGACCACACTACCTTCACATGGTCATCAGACCACACCACCTTCACATGGTCATCAGACCACACCACTTTACATGGTCATCAGACCACACCACTTTACATGGTCATCAGACCACGCTACCTTCACATGGTCATCAGACCACACCACCTTCACATGGTCATCAGACCACGCTACCTTCACATGGTCATCAGACCACACTACCTTCACATGGTCATCAGACCACACCACCTTTACATGGTCATCAGACCACGCTACCTTCACATGGTCATCAGACCACACCACTTTACATGGTCATCAGACCACACCACTTTACATGGTCATCAGACCACGTAACCTTCACATGGTCATCAGACCACACCACTTTACATGGTCATCAGACCATGCTACCTTCACATGGTCATCAGACCACACCACTTTACATGGTCATCAGACCACACCACTTTACATGGTCATCAGACCACGCTACCTTCACATGGTCATCAGACCACGTAACCTTCACATGGTCATCAGACCACGCCACTTTCACATGGTCATCAGACCACACTACCTTCACATGGTCATCAGACCACGCCACTTTCACATGGTCATCAGACCACATTACCTTCACATGGTCATCAGACCACACCACCTTCACATGGTCATCAGACCACGCTACCTTCACATGGTCATCAGACCACACTACCTTCACATGGTCATCAGACCACATTACCTTCACATGGTCATCAGACCACACCACCTTCACATGGTCATCAGACCACGCTACCTTCACATGGTCATCAGACCACGCTACCTTCACATGGTCATCAGACCACACTACCTTCACATGGTCATCAGACCACACCACCTTCACATGGTCATCAGACCACGCTACCTTCACATGGTCATCAGACCACACTACCTTCACATGGTCATCAGACCACACCACCTTTACATGGTCATCAGACCACGCTACCTTCACATGGTCATCAGACCACACCACTTTACATGGTCATCAGACCACACCACTTTACATGGTCATCAGACCACGTAACCTTCACATGGTCATCAGACCACACCACTTTACATGGTCATCAGACCATGCTACCTTCACATGGTCATCAGACCACACCACTTTACATGGTCATCAGACCACACCACTTTACATGGTCATCAGACCACGCTACCTTCACATGGTCATCAGACCACATAACCTTCACATGGTCATCAGACCACGCTACCTTCACATGGTCATCAGACCACGCCACTTTCACATGGTCATCAGACCACGCCACTTTCACATGGTCATCAGACCACACTACCTTCACATGGTCATCAGACCACGCCACTTTCACATGGTCATCAGACCACATTACCTTCACATGGTCATCAGACCACACCACCTTCACATGGTCATCAGACCACGCTACCTTCACATGGTCATCAGACCACACTACCTTCACATGGTCATCAGACCACACCACCTTCACATGGTCATCAGACCACACCACTTTACATGGTCATCAGACCACACCACTTTACATGGTCATCAGACCACGTTACCTTCACATGGTCATCAGACCACACCACTTTACATGGTCATCAGACCACGCTACCTTCACATGGTCATCAGACCACGCTACCTTCACATGGTCATCAGACCACACCACTTTCACATGGTCATCAGACCACGCTACCTTCACATGGTCATCAGACCACACCACTTTCACATGGTCATCAGACCACACCACTTTCACATGGTCATCAGACCACACCACCTTCAGTAGTCAATGTCTGCCATGTGTCTCCATGCTTCCCAATTCCTCTATTCACTTGAAAAGACAATGCATTTGCCATGCTCATTCTATAAGTGTTCATTTAGCTTGTTATAGTCAGCCCACACCATAATGTATGTTCACAGTCATAGGAGCTAATGTTGTTCATGTGACAGTGCTGAGAAGACTGATGGTGGTCGCAATATGAAGTCTACAGGTGATGAGACAAACAGGCAGTCTCTCTCTCTCAAGATGACCTGTTCAATCGCCATAGCAGACCCCATTATCTACGTGAGGCCCTGCATGAATCATTCACATGAGGCGGCAGGTAGCCTGGCGGATAAGGAGAGTTGGGCCAGTAACTGAAAGGTTGCGTGATTGAATCCGCGAGCTGACAAGGTAAAAATCTGTCGTTCTACCCCTGTGCAAGGCAGTTAACACACTGTTCCTTGGGCGTGGTGAATGTTGATTAAGGCAGTCCTCCGCATCTCTCTGATTCAGAGGGGTTGGGTTAAATGTGGAAGACACATTTCAGTTGAATGCATTCAGTTGTACAACTGATTAGGTATCTTCCTTTAATACACCTCATTACTAGTGAGTTAGAACTCCCAGGAGTTCACATAAAACTCCCAGGAGTTCACATAGAACTCCCAGGAGTTCACATAGAACTCCCAGGAGTTCACATAGAACTCCCAGGAGTTCACATAGAACTCCCAGGAGTTCACATAGAACTCCCAGGAATCATGGGGTCTGTCACTTTTGATTTAAAGATGTCCCACTCAGCCCAATATGGTGCTCTCCGTATCAATGAGTATAGCCTGGCAGCCATGCAAAATGTGGCTACTGTTGTAACCATGACCTGAACAACAGAAACTGTAGTTGGATGTGTTCCACAAACTGGATCTGTTTCAAAATGGAAGACTGCTCAGAAATTGACTCCTTAAGTTCATATAAAAAGACCTTGCTGTAAAACATGAAAAACCAAGAGCAGTGCAACACCCAAATTCCCATATTCATCACTGTTAGCAAATACCCATGCCTATTTCATAAGCTAAAATATCAGCCTGCTGACAAAACTGTATTGAGTAAGAACAGTGAGGTTTAAGGTAGATAAAAGCTCTTACTTGTTTAACGTTAGGTCCAGTACAAATTTGGAGCCAAAGGCATCTAACTGGAAACTGGCTTGGGCAAGATGGACTGCCTGTGGAACAGACAGAATGTTAAACACAGGTCACTGTTTTCTCTTCTTATCAAGTTGTTTTCCTTTCTAATTGTAGGTATATTGGGAGAATGGTCACCCTTGATAATGGTAAGAGTAGATATAGAGCTATACAAATGAAATGTATTATTATAATTATTATTAGTTAATAACCAAATAATTAGAATCTTATAGCCATGGGTATTACATTGAGAAATTGCAACTGTAATAATGACTGTCAGGAATGGCATGCCAACGTCACTGCCAATCCAAGTTAAGTAAGTCCCTTGCATATCAAGTAAAATAGTTAATCACCCTCACAATGCTCTCATTGATGATTCCGTCCAGGCCATCATTTCAATCAAAGTATACCCATTCATCAGTTTACTTTATCACGTGTACTTCCATTGACAAGTATAACCTCACAGCAACTCTGAGGCTGTAATTGGATGGCCATATGCATATCAGTGTGGTATGTTGTCGTACCTGGTCATGACCCTCTGTGCCCTGGTTTCTAGCCCGGGTGTCCAGGTCATGGTAAGTGCTCTCTGAGTCCTCCTTCAGGTAATAGATGAGCCGAGAGGGGTAAGTGATCACATGCTCAGCCGCACTGTGACTTGTGTTGTCTGTGGCCGCTGCTGCAGTTGCCTCTCGCTCCGACAATAATGGTTCTGCGTCTCTCTCCACCACCTCATTCTCTCCTCCTTGAGAAAGTGCAGAAGAGGAGATACACCACCACACAAGCATGTGACAGTCAGTTGGCACTCTGCATAGCCCCCACATAAGGAAGCCTGTCAATCATGTAGAACATGCTGCTACTACAGGAAGTGCTCATGACTTCCCCATTCCTCCTGGATACAGAGGAGAGAGAGCGAAGTACATATTACTGTATAATGTTGTGTATTCAGACCATTTGATTATACAGGGTATGGCAGTAAACTGTGATATACATTTTTCAATCTACCTAAAAATGATACCTGGGGATTCTCATAAAAATGCTATGCTTACATTGAAATACACAATTATAAAAACTCAAAATAATGTGAAATTCCATTACATAAATCTCTAGTTGACTCAGATCAAGAATCAGATCAATTGAATATGACAGACCGGGTAGAGTACTTTATGTTTTGTTGAATATTATTCTACTATTGGAAATAGCACTGTTCAATTCATAATATAATATAATTCTACTATTGGAAAAAAGCACCGTTCAATTCATAATATAAGCGCCTTGATAAGGTCAATGCTGGTAAATAACATCTCAAAGATCAGCAGTTTATAAAAGGTGTTTGATCTTCTTTGAGCTACTAATAATGTCGTGGAAATATTCAGTCAATAATCATTCTCAAATACCGGAGCCTGTGAGTTCAAATAGACTTTTATTACAATACAATAAAAGCCGAGCTTGGTTCGTGAAAACAACTGCCTTTTCAACCCCCGGCACACACTCATTTGTCCTCCTTACGTCACACTCATAGTAACTCCTATTCATGACTCATCCCCTCTGGAATTTAGTCACCATTATCTTATTGCCTTGCACTGATTTTAGTTTGGTTTCATATTAGGACATGGAACCATTAGAGCCACAGCAATAGTTTCAAAAATAAACAGACGTGTCATCCTGCTCCGAAACGAACACTCGCGTTCTGGCATAGTCCCAATGGGCGTAACCATAGCAACATTTAGATATTTGGCCATAGCACTGGTATCAGAAATAAAAAGTCATGTCCACTCCCCAGACAGGTGCATGTCTAATGGTGTCTAATGACCCAGAGCACATATAGAGTGCACTATTCTTGCTGGCTCCTCTGAAATGTTCTGGAAAATACCCAGTAATAACTGGACAAAATGGTAGGTCTAGAGTTAAAAGGAGTTCATGTCAAACATTCCTCACAGGTTAATTTAGATATATTTCATGTTCATAACCTAAACAAAAAGATACCGAGCCCACTCTCTCAACGTCACTTAAAAAGACTTGTCCTCCGGGCCAGACACTTCCGTCACAAATTAGAAACAGCATAGGGAGAAAAACGAACATATCAATCATATCTATCAGATAATGACACAAACATGCAAGTTATTAGATGTACCTGATACCGTTCTGACTGGGCTAAGAACATGCAAGTAGGCTACATACCGATTGATGCTATGGATGAATGGAGTCCGGCTGCAAGGATGCTCACGAGCAAATTTGCTAGAAATATCAAATGCATGATTCATATTTGATATTTTAAATACATGTATATCAACACGTCAACGCAGTAATGATCTTCCGGCCCGTTATAGCGGGGGAGATGTCGTTTACGGGAAAGTCTTCATGTATCCAGTCAGTGTGGGAGATGACTATGGCAGCATCGGGCGCGGGGCGAATGGAAGGCGATGGCCAGACACCTGAAACCAACGAGCAGACTCCTATGCTGCATCCGCGCAAGTGCGGTGTTTTACAATTCAATATAAATCCACGCTTTGCCCGCGCGCACATAGCACAGGCTCGTGCACGAGCTTTAAAAGTACAAGCAAGTGCTTTTTCCACAGGGAAGATATCCCGGCATTGCCGCATCCCAGAGATCATCAGCTTGAACTGCCTCCCGTCCCTACTACTGCATTCATCTATTGTAGTGTATCATGTCATGTCTATCCTGATTCCCATTGTAATTTTACATAGTCAAAATAAATAGTGAGCAGTTTTGAGATATGGTGGGTAGGCTAATGTGTATGTCCTATGTATTTTACAGACGGATTATTATACATTTACTGTATTCTGCTCCACAGTGCCTATCTCTGTCTAATCTCACAGTGATAAACATCATAACAGTTGAAGAGCTAATAATTGGGCATTGTTTTTGTCAATCATCGTGTCCTTCCCTTAAACAGAGTGTTCATTCAAATGCAGCAACATTAGTGGGATTTTGTTGATTGACCAAAGTCTATACTAAACTACGATCTGTATTGGGAAATGGTGTGTGTGATACATGATGCTTTACGATCGGAGCTCGTGGGAGAGTATATCTGCTTCGCTAAGGCTAGAGTTCAAAGGACACAATCAATGTCCATGATTGCCTGCATTTCTGTGTTTTAAATATTTGATAAAGCTTTGCATAAAACACGTGGCACCTTCAGATTTAATGTCCACAGCACTTTAAGCAGTCAAGGAAATGCTCACAGAAGGCAGTATTTCAATCATGTTTACAAGACAGCGCCCAGCAAGTCCAGTTCAAATAATGTATGGGTCCAACAATTTCACACACACACACACACACACACACACACACACACACACACACACACACACACACACACACACACACACACACACACACACACACACACACACACACACACACACACACACACACACATATCCTATCATGAGGCGTCAGGTAGTCTAGCGTTTCTTTTTGGACCAGTAACCGAAAGGTCGCTGGTTTGAATCCTAACCCGTCAATGTGCCCTTGAGCAAGGCACTTAACCCTAGTTGCTCTGGATAAGAGTGTCTGCTAAACAACTCAAATTTAAATGGTCCTGCAGGATCTGACAGCTCCTCACTCAGGGCTAAATGGGTCTGCAGTGGGATGGTCGCTTGGCCGAGATAAGAGAAAAGCCTGTTTTGTTATCTCACGACGCAAGCGGGGGTAATACGTGAGCAGTGCTCCACCTAAAGGACATCGTTTGGAGATTTAATTTGCACCAACGGATTTTTTATCTTCATCAATCAATCAGACAACTTTGGAATGCTGAGGATTTTCATTTCATAACTTATACTTGACACCAAATCTAAAATCTGCACAAGATGATAAGGAGTGATTGTAAAACATCCAAATAATGCCATATCTGTATTCGTGATGACCAGTGTTACTTACCGGAGTCTTTTTTAAAATTTGTTTTTGATTCAGACTGATTTAGACTCGGTATATTGAGCTGCTCCTGTATGATGTGCTACACTACAGTAAATCATGTTGGTTGGTTAGATTGTATAAATGTTCCATTGTAGGTTGGGGCTTAGAACCTCTGAGATTTCATTGCCAGTTGTCAACCAGTCGGAAATCCGTCCTGAACTGTCCTATAAATCATGCGATCTTTTTTTTTTTTGACAGACTACAAGTATAGCAATTGTACAATCTTACACAAGGCATTCCTTTACCCCAGTACTCCTCATTCTTATACAGCGCAAGTGAGGCGTCAGTGGACGCGCCTACCGAACGACAACACAACTCCTCCAATATGTATTATGGCGTAACGGGTTTATGCACAGCACAGACTAACGAAGATACCCGAACAGGAACAATACCCAAACTCCAGTGATAAAATAGGGATGGAGTTTGGAATTTCAATGAAACGTATCACCGAATGAGACAAATGGTAAAGTATTGGCAGTTGCTGTAGCCTAACTACGTTTACGCCGTTGAACTTCTAAAAGTTTAGATTTTGGGTGATTCCAACTCGGAGAGGATTGGCAGGACATAGTAACTTTCAGCGACTGGAAGGTATGTGTATATATATATATAGGCTACTGTATAAGTAGACTAGGCTTTCGTGGCTGTTGGATAACGCATAGGAAAATGGACAGCATCCGCAAAATATTAGATGTCATTTTTTTCTGATCAATCAGTGTTATCTGTATTTTATAGAATACGCACAGCCCACGCATGTCTATGTTAGTAATAGTTTCATAGCTCACATACTGTATCATGTGGCAAATTATTTTAAAACAAAATAAATTTTTATTAGGCCTGCAGTTAAATGGAAGATTATGTTGTACCGGGTTTTACGTGTTTCTACTGTTGCCGTCAGTTTATATCTGACTATAAACCTTCAAGGTCTACATTAGAGGAACTGAGACTGAAGACACCATGTTGTCCACATTTGTGTAGGTTGGAGGGTTCCTGTGTTTAAAGGTCACAAGTTTATGTTAATGCCCAGAAGAAACAGACAAGCAGGATGATTTCCTGATTTTGTGTGTGTGTGTGTGAAGGGTGTGTGTGTGTTTCTGTGTTTGTTTGTGTGTGTGTGTGTCTATTTGTGTTTGTTTGTGTGTGTGTGTGTGTGTGTGTGTGTGTGTGTGTGTGTGTGAAGGGTGTGTGTGTGTGTTTCTGTGTGTGTGTGTGTGTTTGTGTTTGTGTGTGTGTGTGTGAAGGGTGTGAAGGGTGTGTGAAGGGTGTGTGTGTGTTTCTGTTTGTTTTGTTTGTGTGTGTGTGTGTGTGTGTGTGTGTGTGTGTGTGTGTGTGTATTTGTGTTTGTTTCTGTGTGTGTGTGTGTGTGTTTGTGTTTGTGTGTGTGTGTGTGTGTGTGTGAAGGGTGTGTGTGTGTTTCTGTGTGTGTGTGTGTGTTTGTTTGTTTGTGTGTTTGTGTGTGTGTGTATGTGTGTTTGTGTGTGTGTGTGTGTGTGTGTGTGTGTGTGTGTGTGTGTGTGTGTGTGTGTGTGTGTGTGTGTGTGTGTGTGTGTGTGTGTGTGTGTGTGTGTGTGTGTGTGTGTGTGTGTGTGTGTGTGTGTGTGTGTGTGTGTGTGAAGGGTGTGTGTGCACTCCACATCCCCTCTTTTTCTAGTCGACTTACTAATGATGACACTCTCTAACAGGATAAGGACCATCCCAGCTGTATTTTACAATCTCTGTTCTAAAACAACTGGAGGAACTGTGACCGGGATAAATACAAGGACATTTGTGTCAAAGAAGTGCAAGGGCTTTCAGGTGAATAATCTATGAGGTAAAAACCTTATGGGATACTATGACAAAACGGTAGGCTGTTGTGTTGACAGAAACTCTGGTAACATATATTAAGTTCTTATACTTGTGGCGGTTACACAGTAATTAACAACATTGTGTTAAAATTAATAATTATTGTTTCTAAACTACACCAGTACGTACAAGAGCAACTTGTAAAAGTTTTACTGAATAAAATCCACATATTAAAAGGATGTATTGCTTTCTCAATCTTGCAGGACCTCTGCTTACACATGGTAGGTAGTGTTGCAGCATGGAGGACTACGACAATTACACCTACGATTATCTGGAGTACGGAGACTTCGATGAAGAAAAAGCCCCAGACGTATACTCCCAGAAGGAGGCTATGCACATCATATCAGTCGTCGTGTATAGTATTTCATTTGTGCTCGGCGTCACTGGAAATGGAACAGTCATATGGGTGTTGGCATTTAAAAGCAAACGGACAGTGAACAGTGTCTGGTTGCTGAACATGGCTATAGCAGATTTAGTGTTTGTGCTATTTTTACCCTTCTCTATCGACTACGTCCTTCGAGACTTCCACTGGGGCTTTGGCCTGGTCATGTGTAAGTTAAACTCCTTTGTGTCTGTGATGAACATGTATGCCAGTGTGCTCTTTCTCACAATGCTCAGTCTAGACAGGTATGTCTCATTGATTCACCTTAGCTGGTCTCAGAGGTGTCGCAGTGTATGGCGAGCCTGGATCGTATGTGGCTCTGTGTGGGGGGTGTCTGCTCTACTGAGCCTCCCTACCCTGATATTCCGTGACACTGTGAGTTACCGTGACCGGGTGATGTGCTTCAACAACTTTAATGACCAGGATAGACATACAGCTGCTGTGAGACACATTACGTTGGTGGTCATCCGTACAGCAGTGTGCTTCTTACTGCCCTTCAGTGCTGTCTGTGTGACTGGAATTCTCCTGGCAATCAAAGTCCACCAGTCTGACGATTCTGTGAGCCTGTCTAGCTTTTCTAAGACAGTTTCAGCTGTCATTCTGGCCTTCTTTTTGTGCTGGGCACCATTCCATATCTTTAGTTTAATGGAGCTTTCCTTCAACTCATCACTGTACCTACATGCTGTTCTGAAGACAGGCTTTCCTCTTGCTACGAGCTTAGCCTATTTCAACAGCTGCGTCAACCCCTTCATCTACGTGCTGGTGGGTAAGAAGGTTCGCCAGCTCCTGAAACGCTCGTGTCTGGACATCACAAAGAGTTCTCTGCGGGAGCTCAACCAGTCCATCTCTGCAACTGAATTAGTGCCTGTAGCTGACATAAGAGCTCCATACATCAGTGCACCACAGGATCCCACAGAATCATCAACTGTTTGATTATACTGATCTGATCCCACAGTTACCTATAGCAGAAACTGGCAGAAACTGCCATTTGACCTAAAAGAACCAGCCTGACCATTCTTTTAGTCCAAATGTGACTTATTTTATATTTTACTTAGTGTAACATTTGTGCTAGTTGTTTGAGTTGGATACTTCCAAGTAGCAATTACTTTGAGTGCCAAGATCTGTTTGAGTGCCAAGGTCTGTTTGAGTGCCCTCATAGGAAAACTTGAGTAAAGACATACGCTAAAAGCACAGGGGAAAAGAAGCAACTTTATTTAATGATTTTAAAAAGAAGTATCTGATCCTATTTACCCCGAAGACTAATAGGAAAGGAGGCCACCCTTCCCCACTGTCTCTGGAAAAGACTGTCTCTGGAACAGACTGCCTCTGGAACAGACTGTCTCTGGAACAGACTGCCTCTGGAACAGGAATGATTAGAAGCAGATCTACCATTTTCATAAACACTTTTGTATTTAGATTTCGGTCATCAAACAAATCCAAGTTTAACCCTGACGGGAATTTAGTCCTTCTCTTTCTTGTTACGTTGAAAAGTTTCCCATTACAAGTTGATTTGCTGTTGTAGTGTACTCTGTTATTATATGGCTGCTGTACACATGAGACAAATTCTATTAGGCCGTTCTTTTTATGTTGTAATTATATTAAGCGTATAAATTAATCTCAATGTTTAAATTACATTTTCTAATGGTGTTCACATTGTCAATCACTGTGTGCCATTTGTTTTTTGTGGGAATTTGAAATATATGAGGGAAATCTGGCATGCAATTGACTTGTTAATTGTAATATACTTGAGTCAAAGGAATAAACAATGAATCCAGTCCCTTCTCTGTATTGGTAATATGTATTCCTTCTGTGGTATACAGACGCAGTGCCAGAAGTGCCGTTATATAGAGTGGTGCTCAATCTAACAGGACCAACGGTATATTGCCTGTAACCTCAATTATGGTTACAATACCCTGTAGATGGAATGAAAATACTACACACATAGTTGATGAAAGCAGGAAACACAAGATTGAATACCTAACACCTATTCAGGTATAGCTAGAGAGAGTGTTGCCGATCTCCACTCTCACACATGTGCATTTCCAGTAAAGGCATTTCGCTGCACTTGTGCACGTGACAATATAACTTGAAACAGTACCTCACTTAGTCCTAACTGCTGGCTTCCTGAAGTTCAGTCCAGTTGTTGACAATGTAAATGCAGCTATTTCCTGTTATTGCCAAAAGCCCCCATAGCAAACAAACCGAGATGACTTGAGTTTGGTTGAGTGAAGTCCACATCTGGGACCATGGCCTCAAAGAACATCAACTGTATCATTGTTTGTTAATTACCCCCATTTCTTCCATCAATATTGTGACGCCTGTCCCCGCTCCCCCTCTCTGGTGCTCAAGCTCGCCAGGTGGCCCATCATTACGCACACCTGTCACCATCGTTACGTGCATCAGCGTTTCCTTGGACTCACCTGAACTCCATCACTTATTGATTGCCTCCCCTATATTTGTCTGTTCCTCAGTTTCATCCCTGTGTCAGCATTAATGTTGTTTTGTTCCCCCTGTCCAGACGCCGTCCTTGATTAGTGTCATGTCGGTTATTTATTCAATATTCATTCCTTGTACTTGCTTCTCGTCTCCCAGTGTCTCTCCTCACAAATATATTGATGCAATGCTTGGAAAAGTGGGCTATTGACATTTGATTCAGATTAATTTAACTGACAAATGGATGTAATTGTTAAATAAAAAATCATTTGGAATGAATGAAACAAGATTAGGGTTTTTGGACATTTAATCTGAGATTTCGGCACAATTTGAATTGAATAGAGATAGGAATGAAAATCAATTGCATCTCAGTGAAGCAAAAGAATTCTGCAAGTCATTGATGGAAATGAATTGCTCAGCCAGTGAGAACATCTGAAATTCTCTCACATGACATGCAAAGAAATGACCAGTAGACTAATTAACAGATTAAAAACACTACTAACATGTTTATTGTTGAGTAGTTGTGTTGAATTAAAAATACTAACATGTTTATTGTTGAATAGTTGTGTATAATTAAAAATACTAACATGTTTATTGTTGAGTAGTTGTGGTTAATTAAAAATACTAAAATGTTTATTGTTGAGTAGCTGTGTTCACTATTGGTAGATAATGCATTCATAGAGATATGGCAATTTATCGATTAGATAGCAGTGTTGGGGAGTAGTAAACAACATGTACACGACCGTAAACAACATGTACACTACCGTTCACAAGTTTGGGGTCAGTTAGAAATGTAATTGTTTTCCATGAAAACATACAAAGACTCTGGGTTCGCGCCCAGGCTCTGTCGCAACCGGCCGCGACAGAGTGGGGCGACGCACATTTGGCCTAGCGTCGTCTGGGTTAGGGAGGACTTGGCCGGTAGGGATATCCTTGTCTCATCGCGCACCAGCGACTCCTGTGGCGGGCCGGGCGCAGTGCACAGTCTACCAAGAGAATTCTCTTCGATTATAATCACAGCCGTATATATTCCCCCCCAAGCAGACACATCGATGGCCCTGAACGAACTTTATTTGACTCTATGCAAACTGGAAACCACATATCCTGAGGCTGCAATCATTGTAGCTGGGGATTTTAACAAGGCTAATCTGAAAACAAGACTCCCTAAATTGTATCAGCATATCGATTGCGCAACCAGGGCTGGTAAAACCTTGGATCATTGTTATTCTAACTTCCGCGACGCATATAAGGCCCTGCCCCGCCCTCCTTTCGGAAAAGCTGACCACAACTCCATTTTGTTGCTTCCAGCCTAGAGACAGAAACTAAAAGAGGAAGCTCCCGCGCTCAGGTCTGTTCAGCGCTGGTCCGACCAATCTGATTCCACGCTTCAAGACCGCTTCGATCACGTGGATTGGGATATGTTTCGCATTGCGTCCAACAACAACATAGGTGAATACGCTGATTCGGTGAGCGAGTTCATTAGAAAGTGCATTGGCGATGTCGTACCCATAGCAACTATTAAAACATTTCCAAACCAGAAACCGTGGATTGATGGCAGCATTTGCATGAAACTGAAAGCGCGAACCACTGCTTTTAACCAGGGCAAGGAGACCTGAAACATGACCGAATACAAACAGTGTAGCTATTCCCTCCGCAAGGCAATCAAACAAGCTAAGCGTCAGTATAGATACAAAGTAGAGTCGCAATTCAACGGCTCAGACACAAGAGGTATGTGGCAGGGTCTACAGTCAATCACGAGTTACAAAAAGAAAACCAGCCCTGTTGCGGACCAGGATGTCTTGCTCCCAGGCAGACTAAATAACTTCTTTGCTCGCTTTGAGGACAATACAGTGCCACTGACACGGCCCGCTACCAAAACCTGGGCACTCTCCTTCACTGCAGCCGACGTGAGTAAAACATTTAAACGTGTTAACCCTCGCAAGGCTGCAGGCCCAGACGGCATCCGCAGCCACGTCCTCAGAGAATGCGCAGACCAGCTGGCTGGTGTGTTTACGGACATATTCAATCAAACCTTATCCCAGTCTGCTGTCCCCTCGTGCTTCAAGAGTGCCACCATTGTTCCCATTCCCAAGAAAGCTAAGGTAACTGAGCTAAACGACTACCGCCCCGTAGCACTCACTTCATTAAGTGCTTTGAGAGACTAGTCAAGGACCATATCACCTCCACCCTACCTGACACCCTAGACCGACTCCGATTTGCTTTCCGCCCCAATAGGTCCACAGACCACAAACACTGCCCTAACCCATCTGGACAAGAGGAATACCTACTTGAGAATGCTGTTCATCGACTACAGCTCAGCATTTAACACCATAGTACCCTCCAAACTCGTCATCAATAGGTCCACAGACTACGCAATCGCCTAAACAACGTCGCCTGTGTAACTGGGAACTGGACTTCCTGACGGCCCGCCCCCAGGTGGTGAGAGTAGGTAACAACATCTCCACCCCGCTGATCCTCAACACTCGGGCTCCACAAGGGTGCGTTCTGAGCCCAGGCCTGTACTCCCTGTTCACCCAGGACTGCGTGGCCATTCACGCCTCCAACTCAATCATCAAGTTTGCGGACGACACTACAGTGGTAGGCTTGATTAACGACGAGACGGCCTACAGGGAGGAGGTGAGGTCCCTCGGAGTGTGGTGTCAGGAAAATAACTTCACACTCAACGTCAACCAAACAAAGGAGATGATCGTGGACTTCAGGAAACAGCAGAGGGAGCACCCTCCTATCCACATCGATGGGACAGTAGTGGAGAGGGTAGTAAGTTTTAAGTTCTTCGGCGTACACATCACGGACAAACTGGATTGGTCCACCCACACAGACAGCATTGTGAAGAAGGCGCAGCAGCGCCTCTTCAACCTCAGGAGGCTGAAGAAATTCGGCTTGTCACCAAAAGCACTCACAAACTTCTACAGATGCACAATCGAGAGCATCCTGTTGGGCTGTATCGCCGCCTGGTACGGCAACTGCTCCGCCCACAACCGTAAGGCTCTCCAGAGGGTAGTGAGGTCTGCACAACGCATCACCGGGGGCAAACTACCTGCCCTCCAGGACACCTACACTACCCGATGTCACAGGAAGGCCATAAAGATCATCAAGGACAACAACCACCCGAGCCACTGTCTGTTCACCCTGCTATCATCCAGAAGGCGAGGTCAGTACAGGTGCATCAAAGCAGGGCCCGAGAGACTGAAAAACAGCTTCTATCTCAAGGCCATCAGACTGTTAAATAGCCACCACTAACATTGAGTGGCTGCTGCCAACATACTGACTCAACTCCAGCCACTTTAATAATGGAAAATGTATGTAATAAATGTATCACTAGCCACTTTAAACAATGCCACTTAATATAATGTTTACATACCCTACATTACTCATCTCATATGTATATACTGTACTCTATACGACCTCCTGCATCTTGCCATCTTTATGTATATAACTAGCCACTTTAAACTATGCCACTTTTATGTTTACATACCCTACATTACTCATCTCATATGTATATACTGTACTCGAAACCATCTACTGCATCTTGCCTATGCCGTTCGGTACCATCACCCATTCATATATCTTTATGTACATATTCTTTATCCCTTTACACTTGTGTGTATAAGGTAGCAGTTGTGGAATAGTTAGGTTAGATTACTCGTTGGTTACTACTGCATTGTCGGAACTAGAAGCACAAGCATTCCGCTATACTCGCATGAACATCTGCTAGCCATGTGTATGTGACAAATACAATTTGATTTGATTTGTTTGTCCATTTTCATCTCACACGATTTTACATTAATTTGCCTGCTCTGCCCCCCTGAAGGACAGTGTCACTCACACACCTATTCACTTGGGCCTTCCTGATCTCAAGCCATTCCTCCATTGACCTGGTGATCTCTGACTCCTGGCCTCTTAGCCTACACTCCCTGCCTGCCTGCCCTCTCCCTGGGCCTGAGAGTGTAAAGCTTACTCCCTGGAACTACAGACCTCCAGGCCTCCATAACCTACTCTCCCTACCCGGTCAACACCCCCCTCCCTTGGCCTTAGAGTGTAGCTTACTCCCCTAAGACGTCTATAGTCCTACCGTCAGGAACCACGTACACCTGGTAACCCGTAACAGGCTCTGTGCTCCTGGTGACCCGAAACAGGCTCTGTGCTCCTGGTAACCCGAAACAGGCTCTGTGCACCTGGTGACCCGAAACAGGCTCTGTGCACCTGGTGACCCGAAACAGGCTCTGTGCACCTGGTGACCCGAAACAGGCTCTGTGCACCTGGTGACCCGAAACAGGCTCTGTGCTCCTGGTAACCCGAAACAGGCTCTGTGCACCTGTTGACCCGAAACAGGCTCTGTGCACCTGGTGACCCAAAACAGGCTCTGTGCACCTGGTGACCCTTTCTGCTCACAGACTTAAGTCCCCACTCCAAACTCCATGCCCTGAGTGCTGCCCCCAAGTCCGGTCTCATTGTGCACCTGGTAACCTGAATCAAGGTCTGTGCACCTGGTGACCCGCCCAGAGACTAAGTCCAGCCCCAGCCCCTGAGTCACACCCGGTGGTATCATCAGAGGCTTTTCTGTCTTACAAACTGGACATCAATTGCCTCTACTAACTTTCTGCGGACTTTAACAGTTTTTTTTTTACATCCAATCGACATCAAGTGCCAGTGCAATACTTATAGGCTTGAGAACCAAATACCCCTCGCAGTATCTAGCGGCACCATCAACCAGGTGTCTGAAGAAGCAACAGAAAATAATCATCCCCTTTCAATCATTTGCTTGCCCAGTCAGCCCTCTGGGACAGAACCATAGGAACCACCTTTACCAGCGGTCCATCATATTCCTCACTTTGAGGGTGTCACGGTCACCCTATGGGTCACCCTGTGCTTCTTTGAATTTCATCAAGTTGACATTCAGTGATCTGTGCCCAGTGGGAACCTAGGCGTCTTCCGTCCGTTTTATGGTTCAGCAGCAAATCAATGGGTGTGGATGGTACTACCCACATCAGATGTAGGCCTCCCTCCCCAGACAAGCTGGAGATACCTCTCCCCACTTCATAGGGCATGAGCTAGATCCATGCAACGCCCTATCACTGCGGGGCTAATGGGTTTAGTCTCCACCTCGAGTCTAGTGAGCGTAGAGGAGACCTCCCCACCTACAATGTTAGGGGCCGGCGAACGTCGTAGCTGGGGAGATCTGCGAGATGGGCCTGGTGCACGTCCAGAGTTCCCCGGGGCTCCCGCCAGCTTCTCAGGGATCAGTCGCGTTACCGCACTGGATGCCTCGCGGCACCTGTCTCCGCCAGTCCGTGTACATTCTGAACCTTGTTTGAAGTCAGTAGGTCACATGAACAAGGAGCTATTGAAATTATAAATTGAAAAAAAATGTATATGTGTGAGATGAAAATAGACAAACTGAAGGGTGTGTAATGTGTAGGCCCACTGAGTGTTCATTGTGAACCTTGTTTGAGTCCAGTAGGTCACATGACCAAGGAGCTATTGAATTTCAAATGTAAATAAAAGTTTGTACTTTGTTTACGCTCCCTAACTAATTCAACTAGGAATACAAAATGCTGCTCACATTTCCACATGTTTATTAGCTTTGGAAAGCTTTGGAAAGCGAATGAATGTCGTGAAATCGTGAAAATAAGACCTGTGCAATGTTTCCAACATCATGACACTTATTTGGAGTCTGTGGCTCAAGTGGTTTGAAAGCGTGAATATCCATTGAATATCCAACTTGAAACTGCCTTTACCTTGGTCGACAAAGTTAGTGCATTTACCAATTTACCAATCCATGCAGGATATACCCGAGTGTTCCCATCTATGCAGGCCGGTGTTGTGCCGAAAATCTCCCCCTGCCAGAACCCCAACCCCTTCTAATTTCCTTAATTTTGTGGCTAGAGTCAAATACTTTCTGTAGAACAAACTTCACATCAGGATAGGCAACCGAAATGAATAATTAATGTATGTGTGTTATATTAAACATAGAGGAGGGAGTAAAATGTTAGCAAACAATAAACATTTCAGAACAACTATGGCTGAATTATTATCCTTACACTTTAAAAAATACTAGTCGAATAAGACATGGGAGAGAAACACGAATTTTGGCAAAGAGATTTATTTATAGACTAATACAAATCAGTAGCGGATTTAGGTACGGGTGACATGGGAGGGGGGTTCGTGCACTGAAGAGGGGGGTTTGCCCAGGACGCCTTACAAGCTGGAACCGCCACATACACTCGAAACAAATAGCCAAACTGAAAACTACAGGCAAAAATGCTTTCTGCTACTAAGATCAGTGAAATGTAGGCTAAACTGACAAAGGAGTGAAGAGCAGAAATCTCAACTAGCAAGCAAGTCGCAGCAATGAAGAACGCGAAGGGGGGGAGAATTCTGTCAGGGGGGAGATTTTGTGCCGAAAATCTCCCCCCTATTTTCGGCACATCTCCCCACCATGCTGCCACCAGCAAGATGCCGCCCTAACCCATGTCGCCCGTACCTAAATCCGATACTGATTTTTGTATTAGTCCATAAATAAATCTCTTTGCCAAAATTCGTCATCTCCCATGTCTTATTTGACTAGATAATGATAATAATAATCACAATTTCCCTAGAATAACATACATGTGTATACACTAGTGTACAGTGATGTAGTGTAATTTTTTTAAGGTAAGGGAGTGCTCTTTTTTAAATGTATTTTTATGAACATTTCTTCAATCAACATTTTTTACAGACAGACATAGATAATTGAATAGCCTATCATTATAGAATATGCATAAAATGCATCCTCCAATTGCAACGTATTTTCAAGAAAATGTCATATTTTTCATACCCTCAAACACTAAGTTAGGCATATGCTACCAACTTTCAATAATCCATCATCCCTGTTAATCATGAATAATAATTATTAATGTTTTACCTGTGAAAGTCCAAACTGTATCTCCCTTCCAATCATTTGATGTCAATCAGTTTCATGGGAATCAGCATTTCGATCTCCTTGAATGACTGTTTCCTGAGTGAATTAGAGCAGATGATGTTAACAAACTATTAGCCTGTCTTGTATTTTGTTTCAATCAAAGCATATATCCTCTCTGAGTTTTGGTGCATAATGATATATATTTTGAACTATTCAGCTTCAGCTAACCATCCTAAAATCTCATTTGAAATTAGGTGTTTTTGTGGTGACCGTTATGTTATGGACCTGCTATGCTATTCGTTATGTAAAATAGAAATACATCTTTATGTGATCTTGCGAGACATTGATCTTTGATCTAACTTTACTAACGAGCACCATTGTGAGAAGTGAGACTCTTCTATTTGTAATAATAATAAGTGATGAGTAGGATTATTAGGCAACATATCTTGATGAGTGTCATTTTAAGCGACAGATGCACTCTTCGTGGTTCTGAAAGGACAGCACAGATATCACTTATTATTATTACAAATAGAAGAGAATCACTTCTCACAATGTTGCTCGTTAGTACAGAATGATGTTAGAGAAGTTGACCCAGCTTTTGGTGCTGAAGGATGGCTGAAGGATGACTGAAGGATGGCTGAAGATTGGCTGAAGGATGGCTGAAGGATGGCTGAAGATTGGCTGAATGATAGCTGAAGGATAGCTGTGTGCATTCGGCCAGTTCAGGAGAAACAACTGTGACGACCCTCCCACTCTGTCTGCCCTATTCTCTCTTTGTTCTTGTTTCCTTATTAGGATACCGGTGGGCGGAGTTGGGAGGGAAACACCTACATGGGAAACACCTGGGCCAGGTGTCTCCCAGGATAAATAGACCTCTTCCACATTCATGGAAGAGACTCTCTCCATGCAGACACCTTTTGTAGATTGTGTTGTGGTTCTTGGTGGCCTTTTGTTTGTTTGCTTTGGCACCTTTCATCACCCTGCATTATCACATTCATGCATGCAAAACACTCACTTACACTACTGATTACTGATTACACACACCATTGTATATTTTCCTTAGTTGCTTTAGTTAATAAATATATATTTTGTTACTCCTTATCTCCACGTTGTCTCCCTTTTGTTACGGGCTTTGAGCCGGTTCGTGACACAACAATAATTTTCAGTAGGCTTTAGCCTACAACCACATAGTATAGCTATTTGTAGGCTACAGCCTAATGTAAGCCTGGTGTGGTGTATTCATGCATCTCAATAAACTATTACCTAAATGCATTATTACCTCCAACTTGGCCCGAATCACATTTCCAATTGCCCACCCTGACATACCTAGCTAGAATGAGCCATGTGTCTCAACCAATAGCCAATGTAGGCTAAATATTCCAAGCAGGGCTACAGCCCCTTCCAGAAAGGGTCGGGCACCTTGGGCTTTGGGTGTCTTCGGCAGAACGGTGTCACCGTAACCAAGAGGTCACATATATAGTTCTGGGTACCACTGAGCAAGAGTAGAGAGGGGGTGAATTACCATTCATATTACCCTGCTAGTATAACACTGGTGTTACAGTCAAAAAGCAGCACAACAGTTTTCATTATTATTATTATCATTAGCATTATTAGCATTATTATTAGTATTATCATTAGCATTATTAGCATTATTATTAGCATAAATAACATTATTAGCATTATTATTAATATTATTAGTATGCTTATTATTATTATTATTGGCATTATCGGCATTAGTGTTATTAGCATTATTATTAGCATTATTAGCAGTATTATTATTATTATTAGCATGATCCGCATTAGTGTTATTAGCATTATTATTATTATTAGCATTCTTGTTAGTATTATTAGCAATATCGACATGAGTATTATTCTTGGTATTATTATTCATATTATTATTAGCTTTATCATTAGTATTATTATTGGTATTATTAGCATTATTATTAGTATTATTCACATTATTATTAGTATTATTAGCATTAGTAGCATTATTATTAGTATTATTAATAGTATTATTATCATTAGTATTATTATTATTGGTATTATTAGTAGTAGTTTTATTATTCGCATGATCATTATTATTAGAATTATTAGCATTCGTATTATTATGATTCACATTATTATAGCATGATTTATTATCATTATTATTATTATTATCATGATCTGTTATCACAGCTGCAGGAGTAAGAAATCTGCCGATGTTGTCCCTTATTCCATTCCTGGATTATCTGCAAGATTACAGATGAACCAAGGAGGGAATGAGAATAGGTGCCAGGCCGTTGCCGAAATGGTGACATCAGATCTGCTCAATTTAGTATAGGTGGTTTGTTAAGACCACCTTTTATTGTGATGGTACACTTCACATTTAACTAATGCGTGATGTACTGGGGATACTAATAAAGCCGACGTCATTGTGTGAGACGCAGTGTGATTTCTGATACAAGGATGCAGACGATGTGGGGTTTGTCATCTGTGCTTGAAGTCCGCACCACAGCTACAGCAAGCAGGAAGTAACCTGGCGGTGTGTGTGGATGGGAAGTCACTCATAGTGGAACCAGAAACTACAGTGCTGCAGGTAGCAGGGGCTCTACTCACTGTATCTCACTGTAGAATAGAGCATCTTGTCTCATTTTTGGAGATAGTAACCGTTTCGGCAATGAAATCAGGCTTCTTGAAGTTTTTTGTTTGTGTTGTTTTTTTAGACATGTGAAAAGGTGGGAGTGCATATTCCTCGCTTCTGTTACCAACTAAGAGTTGTGATATAGCCCGGGATCGAACCAGGGTCTGTAGTGACGCCTCTATCAAATCAAATCAAATCAAATGTATTTATATAGCCCTTCGTACATCAGCTGATATCTCAAAGTGCTGTACAGAAACCCAGCCTAAAACCCCAAACAGCAAGCAATGCAGGTGTAGAAGCACGGTGGCTAGGAAAAACTCCCTAGAAAGGCCAAAACCTAGGAAGAAACCTAGAGAGGAACCAGGCTATGTGGGGTGGCTAGTCCTCTTCTGGCTGTGCCGGGTGGAGATTATAACAGAACATGGCCAAGATGTTCAAATATTCATAAATGACCAGTATGGTCGAATAATAACAAGGCAGAACAGTTGAAACTGGAGCAGCAGCACGGTCAGGTGGAACGGGGACAGCAAGGAGTCATCATGTCAGGTAGTCCTGGGGCATGGTCCTAGGGCTCAGGTCCTCCGAGAGAGAGAAAGAAAGAAGGAGAGAATTAGAGAACGCACACTTAGATTCACACAGGACACCGAATAGGACAGGAGAAGTACTCCAGATATAACAAACTGACCCTAGCCCCCCGACACAAACTACTGCAGCATAAATACTGGAGGCTGAGACAGGAGGGGACAGGAGAAACTGTGGCCCCATCCGAGGACACCCCCGGACAGGGCCAAACAGGAAGGATATAACCCCACCCACTTTGCCAAAGCACAGCCCCCACATCACTGAGATGCAGCCTGTGGGAGGGACTGGTTAGTCATTATGATGGTTCAGCCTGTGGGAGGGACTGGTTAGTCATGATGATGGTTCAACCTGTGGGAGGGACTGGTTAGTCATGATGATGGTTCAGCCTGTGGGAGGGACTGGTTAGTCATTATGATGGTTCAGCCTGTGGGAGGGACTGGTTAGTCACGATGATGGTTCAGCCTGTGGGAGGGACTGGTTAGTCATGATGATGGTTCAGCCTGTGGGAGGGACTGGTTAGTCATTATGATGGTTCAGCCCGTGGGAGGGACTGGTTAGTCATGATGATGGTTCAGCCTGTGGGAGGGACTGGTTAGTCATTATGATGGTGCAGCCTGTGGGAGGGACTGGTTAGTCACGATGATGGTTCAGCCTGTGGGAGGGACTGGTTAGTCATTATGATGGTTCAGCCCGTGGGAGGGACTGGTTAGTCATTATGATGGTTCAGCCTGTGGGAGGGACTGGTTAGTCATTATGATGGTTCAGCCCGTGGGAGGGACTGGTTAGTCACGATGATGGTTCAGCCTGTGGGAGGGACTGGTTAGTCATTATGATGGTTCAGCCTGTGGGAGGGACTGGTTAGTCATTATGATGGTTCAGCCTGTGGGAGGGACTGGTTAGTCATGATGATGGTTCAGCCTGTGGGAGGGACTGGTTAGTCATTATGATGGTTCAGCCTGTGGGAGGGACTGGTTAGTCACGATGATGGTTCAGCCTGTGGGAGGGACTGGCAACAAGGTTTTTGGCATTGGACTTCTTAAAGGAACATGTTGCCATTGTGTGCTGATCTGTGCAGGACCAGTGACCGGAGCCGCTTCTTAGAGAGCAAGAGAGCTGTGGAGGACAAGAACACTGGTCCCTTCATCAAGACCGTCATGACCCGCTGTATCCAGCCACCCACTGTGTCCGGTGAGTCAGGCTAGTAATCATAGTATGGTCCACCTTGGAAGCATTCATTATAGAGGGCAACACCTAATTATTACCAAGAATTTCAAAGGGGACAGAGATCTATGCGCCAAATAAGGTTTTTCCCCTTTGTAGCTTTGCCAGTGAGATTACAGGTGTGGAGGATCTGGGGACCACTGGCAGGGGACCTGCAGATTGGCATTCATGTGAAGAAGATGTTCATGTCTGCGCTGTCTGGGAATGTGATTGACGTACGCCCTGTGGGAGCATTGACTTCCAAGCCGTATGCCCTCACATCCTGTCCCTGGGAGACCAGGTATGTGCACTCTGTTGTGTATACAGTACAAGTCGGCTCTTGGAATAGAGTCCAAGTAGTAGTATATAGACTTTCTCCAAGATGGCGTAGCAGTCGGACATGTGTTTTTCTCTTGCCCTTCCTGTCCCGTGTAAACATAGTTTTTCCTTGTTTTAAAAAATATATATATTTAATATTTCAATATCACTTTCTAACTACAGACTGAATATACTCTCTTGCAACCCGCCTCACACAATGTGGTACGGATCTGCTATTTTTATACTTAAGAACTCATCAACTCATCAAAAGCTAGCCAGCTAACTGGCTACCAGCTAACTGGCTACTAGTTAGCCACGGACCGCTAGCTGTCTAAACTACATCGGACTGTTAGCTTAAGAGGCCCATCGGACAAATTCTTTGGCCACTATACCCACCATATGGAGCCCTGCTGATCCGTCGCCTGAACCGGAACCCCAACAGAAGCTAGCCAGCTAACTAGCACTGACAACTCAAGTCAGTCTGCACTCAAATCAGAGCAATTCTTATTTTTCCCCATATCTCAGGATTCCTACCTGCAAGCTCTGAACCTTTTTTTTCTTCTTTCACCAGGATCATCGCAGCTAGCTAGCTGCTATTCGAGTTGCCACTCCTGGCTAACGTCACTGTCCCGAAGCAATAACCAATTAGCCTGGAGCTAGCCTTGCTAGGCCCATCTCCTGACTAGCCAAAGAGGTCCATCAGCCACTACTTGGGCTACAATACCTCTTTTTGCCAACTGGCTTGGACCCACGACGACTCATCACGACTGGACCACCGACGTGATTCGCCCGATGGGGTTTTTTCTCAACTGGCTCCGCCGTCTCTTCATCCGATGAAATCCCATCCGCTAGCATGCTAGCCGCGGCCTGCTAGCTGTTAGCTTAAGAGGCCCATCGGACAAATTCTCTGGTCACTATACCTATTCTGCCAATTGGCCTAGTTTACCACACGGAGCCCTGCTGATCCATCTGCCAACGTAACAGCACGAGGGGGCCACAACAGACTTTCTTCCGTCACGACGTCCCTCCAAGGTCCTTCTGTTAGCTTGCTAGCCCTGGCCCGCAAGCTGCCTGAAGCCACTCACTGGACTCCTATGATCACTCGGCAACTCATGCCTCTCGCTAACATCAATATGCCTTGTCCATTGCTGTTTTGGTTAATATTTATTGCCTTATTTCATTGTAGAGCCTCTAGCCCTGCTCAATACGCCTTATTTAACACTTTAGTTCCACCTACCACACATGTGGTGACATCCCCTGGTTTAAATTATATTTCTAAGGACAATATCTCTTTCAACGTCACTCTATGCACAGGTTTACCACCACTGTACTCACATCCTACCATACATTTGTCTGTACGTTATGCCTTGAATCTATTCTACCGTGCCCAGAATACTACTCCTTTTACTCTCTATTCTGAACATACTAGACAACCAGTTATTTTAGCCTTTAGCCATACCCTTATCCTACTCCTCCTCTGTTCCTCTGGTGATGTGGAGATTAATCCAGGCCCTGCAGTGCCTAGCTCCATTCCCATTCTCCAGGCGCTATCATTTGTTGACTTCTGTAACCGTAAAAGCCTTGGTTTCATGCATGCTAACATTAGAAGCCTCCTCCCTAAGTTTGTTTTATTCACTGCCCTAGCACACTCTGCCAACCCGGATATCCTAGCCATGTCTGAATCCTGGCTCAGGAAGACCACCAAAAACCCGGACATTTCCATCCCTAACTATAACATTTTCCGACAAGATAGAACTGCCAAAGGGGGCGGTGTTGCAATCTACTGCAGAGATAGCCTGCAGAGTTCTGTCTTACTATCCAGATCTGTACTCAAACAATTTGAGCTTCTACTTTTAAATATCCACCTCTCTAAAAACAAGTCTCTCACAGTTGCCGCCTGCTATAGACCACCCTCTGCCCCCAGCTGTGCACTGGACACCATATGTGAACTGATTTCTCCCCATCTATCTTCAGAGCTCGTGCTGCTAAGCGACCTAAACTGGAACATGCTTAATACCCCAGCCATCCTACAATCTAAGCTTGATGCCCTCAATCTCACACAAATTATCAATGAACCTACCAGGTACCTACCCAAAGCCGTAAACACGGGCACCCTCATAGATATCATCCTAACCAACTTGCCCTCTAAATACACCTCTGCTGTCTTCAACCAAGATCTCAGCGATCACTGCCTCATTGCCTGCATCCGTAATGGGTCAGCAGTCAAACGACCTCCACTCATCACTGTCAAACGCTCCCTGAAACACTTCAGCGAGCAGGCCTTTCTAATCGACCTGGCCGGGGTATCCTGGAAGGATATTGATCTCATCCTGTCAGTAGAGGTTGCCTGGATATTTTTTTAAATGCATTCCTAACCATCTTAAATAAGCATGCCCCATTCAAGAAATGTATAACCAGGAACAGATATAGCCATTGGTTCTCCCCAGACCTGACTGCCCTTAACCAACACAAAAACATCCTATGGCGTTCTGCATTAGCATCGAACAGCCCCCGTGATATGCAGCTTTTCAGGGAAGCTAGAAACCATTATACACAGGCAGTTAGAAAAGCCAAGGCTAGCTTTTTCAAGCAGAAATTTGCTTCCTGCAACACTAACTCAAAAAAGTTCTGGGACACTAAAGTCCATGGAGAATAAGAACACCTCCTCCCAGCTGCCCACTACACCGAAGATAGGAAACACTTTTCACCACTGATAAATCCACTCTAATTGAGAATTTCAATAAGCATTTTTCTACGGCTGGCTATGCTTTCCACCTGGCTACCCCTACCCCGGTCAACAGCACTGCATCCCCCATAGCAACTCGCCCAAGCCTTCCCCATTTCTCCTTCTCCCAAATCCAGTCAGCTGATGTTCTGAAAGAGCTGCAAAACCTGGACCCCTACAAATTAGCCGGGCTAGACAATCTGGACCCTTTATTTTTAAAATTATCTGCCGAAATTGTTGCAACCCCTATTACTAGCCTGTTCAACCTCTATTTCGTATCGTCTGAGATTCCCAAAGATTGGAAAGCTGCCGCGGTCATTCCCCTCTTCAAAGGGGGAGACACTAGACCCAAACTGTTATAGACCTATATCCATCCTACCCTGCCTTTCCAAGGTCTTCTAAAGCCAAGTCAATCTGGTTTCAGAGCTGGTCATGGGTGCACCTCAGCCACGCTCAAGGTCCTTCACGATATCATAACCTCCATCGATTTGAAGGTAGTTTCGCAAGCCATTGCTAACTAGCGTTAGCACAATGACTGGAAGTCTACAGGAACAACTAGGATGCTAGCGCAATTGCTAAATGAATATAGGGGAAACACTGGCCGAGCCTGAGGGTAACAGTGGAACATTCCTGATCTGGGTTCTATTTCCTTTAGATTTGACCTGCGCTCAAACTACCTTCTGAATTCCTGCATCGCTGGCATTGAAGAGGCTTATTGGCTGCTCCTAGTTGGCACCAACCCACACTATGAGGCACCACTTTTCAACGCACGCATCAGAAAGAGGTATAGCTGGGAGGTCGGGATGGGATTTAAGTGCTGTCGAAAATCACTGGCATCTCAATTTGCATGTAAATAACTGCTTCCAGCTCCTGATTTACACTCTCTCTTTAAGTGGAAACTATAAATCTGAAACGTGACTGGTGGTATTCTATGGATACTTCATGTACCCCTGGTAGTTGGCTTCACAACAAGCTGTAGGTGGCCTTGGTGGGGCAGGAGGTGGACCTGACCTACACGTACGATTATCTGGGGGAGTCTGCTAAAGGTCCTGCAGGAAATAGTTTCTGGGACCCACCCCTTCTCTAAGGTAATCATCTATTATTTACACATGTCTGATGGTTGGTCACTAAGTGTAGTCATAGAGAATTCACTATGTCAACAATTATTACAAATCTTGTTCCTAGGTTCTTGCCAAGGCAAAGCATCCTGTAGTGGTGCTGGGTAGTGGTTCCCTGCAGAGAGAGGAATGGAGCAACTATAAACGCAGCCGTGTCCACCATTGCTCATAATGCCAGCAGTGGAGCTGGAAGGTTCTCAATGTGCTTCACAGCTAATATCTACTACTGTACCTGATCTCACATTTAGATTGATGGTGATTTTTTAAAAATGCTATTGACAGATCAGTTTTCATAGCCAACTCCCTCTTTGTTTATCTGTCACTTACCCCATTTCCTGTTCCTCCTTGGGGCAGATGCTGGCTGCAACGCTCTTCCACAACAGATACACAAAAAAACATTATCAGATGTGCAGCACTTAGAATTAATATCCATGATCTTTAATTGAGTCTTGTGTCAGACTGAATGTATTTTTAGTTTCAGACCTCTACACAGGGCACCATGGAGGCGCTGGGGCGGCGATGGCTGACATCATTCTCCCTGGAGCAGCGTACACAGAGAAATGTAGCACCTATGTGAACACTGAGGGGCGCGACCAGCAGACCAGGCTGGCTGTGACTGCTCCAGGCATGGCCAGGCAGGATTGGAAGATCATTCTGCCATATCTGAGGTAAACTAATGTTTCACCACACTAGTCAGTGAATGTGTTCAGTAGTAATTTCATGAGTTAGTATCATTGTTGCGGGGGCGGGGGTTACCCTAAAGTTTGCTGGAGTGACATTGCTCTACGACACCATGGATGAGGTGTGTGACAGATTGGCGGAGGTTTGCGCTATGATGATAGTACACCCACACACACCCCTCTCTCCTCCCTGGAGCGCCATACAGAATATAGTTAGTGGTCTTCCAATGACGGACATAGTTGGCCTAAGGAAAACCCCTCCTATGAACATGTTACTGTTCTTTTGACATTATTCTCTCATGCCTATGGTTAGTGAGGTTGTTAACTAATAATGTCTGTCTTCTACCGCAGGATGTGAATCAGACTGTCCTCACAGAGCCTCTGGTCCCTCCACAGCTCAGTGTTCGAAACGTTTACATGACAGGTGAGTAGTGCAGAGCGATTAGTGCTTTTTGAGGTCGGTTTCGGTTCGATTATTAAAAGATAATCACGGATTTCGGTTTAGATTATGTATTTTTAAACATTAAATTAACTATGCATTATGTGGGTTGAATTTTTAAAAATGTAACCTTTATTTAACTTGGCAAGTCAGTTAAGAACTAATTCTTATTTACACTGACAGCCTACCGGGGAACAGTGGATTAACTGCCTTGTTCAGGGGCAGAATGACAGGTGATTGATAATTGGCATTCAGCAGTCATACAAGTATGCCTTATTTACTTTGAACTACAAAATAGTTGTTTTTCCCCCAGACAGCAGCTTTATAGAGAAGAGACGAAATAATAAATTAATCAAATCAAACAAATGTAATATAACCTACACAAGTGAAATACAGTGCCTTGCGAAAGTATTCGGCCTCCTTGAACTTTGCGACCTTTTGCCACATTTCAGGCTCCAAACATAAAGATATAAAACTGTATTTTTTTGTTAAGAATCAACAACAAGTGGGACACAATCATGAAGTGGAACGACGTTTATTTGATATTTCAAACTTTTTTAACAACTCAAAAACTGAAAAATTGGGCGTGCAAAATTATTCAGCCCCTTTACTTTCAGTGCAGCAAACTCTCTCCAGAAGTTCAGTGAGGATCTCTGAATGATCCAATGTTGACCTAAATGACTAATGATGATAAATACAATCCACCTGTGTGTAATCAAGTCTCCGTATAAATGCACCTGCACTGTGATAGTCTCAGAGGTCCGTTAAAAGCGCAGAGAGCATCATGAAGAACAAGGAACACACCAGGCAGGTCCGAGATACTGTTGTGAAGAAGTTTAAAGCCGGATCTTGATACAAAAAGATTTCCCAAGCTTTAAACATCCCAAGGAGCACTGTGCAATGTTGAAATGGAAGGAGTATCAGACCACTGCAAATCTACCAAGACCTGGCCGTCCCTCTAAACTTTCAGCTCATACAAGGAGAAGACTGATCAGAGATGCAGCCAAGAGGCCCATGATCACTCTGGATGAACTGCAGAGATCTACAGCTGAGGTGGGAGACTCTGTCCATAGGACAACAATCAGTCGTATATTGCACAAATCTGGCCTTTATGGAAGAGTGGCAAGAAGAAAGCCATTTCTTAAAGATGTCCATAAAAAGTGTCATTTAGAGTTTGCCACAAGTCACCTGGGAGACACACCAAACATGTGGAAGAAGGTGCTCTGGTCAGATGAAACCAAAATTGAACTTTTTGGCAACAATGCAAAATGTTATGTTTGGCGTAAAAGCAACACAGCTCATCACCCTGAACACACCATCCCCACTGTCAAACATGGTGGTGGCAGCATCATGGTTTGGGCCTGCTTTTCTTCAGCAGGGACAGGGAAGATGGTTAAAATTGATGGGAAGATGGATGGAGCCAAATACAGGACCATTCTGGAAGAAAACCTGATGGAGTCTGCAAAGACTTGAGACTGGGACAGAGATTTGTCTTCCAACAAGACAATGATCCAAAACATAAAGCAAAATCTACAATGGAATGGTTCAACAATAAACATATTCAGGTGTTAGAATGGCCAAGTCAAAGTCCAGACCTGAATCCAATCGAGAATCTGTGGAAAGAACTGAAAACTGCTGTTCACAAATGCTCTCCATCCAACCTCACTGAGCTCGAGCTGTTTTGCAAGGAGGAATGGGAAAAAATGTCAGTCTCTCGATGTGCAAAACTGATAGAGACATACCCAAAGCGACTTACAGCTGTAATCGCAGCAAAAGGTGGCGCTACAAAGTATTAACTTAAAGGGGCTGAATAATATTGCACGGCCAATTTTTCAGTTTTGGATTTGTTAAAAAAGTTTGAAATATCCAATAAATGTCGTTCCACTTCATGATTGTGTCCCACTTGTTGTTCATTCTTCACAAAAAAATACAGTTTTATATCTTTATGTTTGAAGCCTGAAATGTGGCAAAAGGTGGCAAAGTTCAAGGGGGCCGAATACTTTCGCAAGGCACTGTATTTGATTAAAGTTGTGTGAATAAACTATGGTTAATACGCAGTAACGGGCAGTCACTACCATCATGGGACTCTTATTAATTATTTTATTCTGTGTTACAGAATTCAATTTTGGGGTGGCAGGTAGCCAAGTAGTTAGTGAACCTTTTGTGGGATACACATAAGGCAATTCTAGGTCTTGTGCCATATTTTGGTTAAACTATCCCCAATTCAATGGAATTGCAACCCTCTGCATGCACAGTGCATTCTTCCATCACATGTTCAACTGATTCTCAAGATCTTGCACACTAATGAGTATCGGGTGTAAGGTAAGACCCAAGTGCAGACCGTGTTGAAGTAACAATGTTTATTGCAACAACAGGAGCAGGCAAACGACAAGTCAAGTCAGGCAGGGGTCGGAAATCCAGAGTAGCGGTGCCAAGGTACAGGACGGCAGGCAAGGTTCAAAGTCAGAACAGGCAAGGTTCAAAACCAGGAGGACAAGAAGAAGAGAGACTGGGGAAAAGCAGGAGCTGAGACAAAATGCTGGTTGACTTGAACAAACAAGACGAACTGGCACAGACAGACAGAAACATAGGCAGGAGATAAGTGGGGAAGATGGGCGACACCTGGGGAGGAGGGGGGTCAAACAAGGACAGGTGAAACAGATCAGGATTTGACAGTACCCACCCCCCCTCCCACACACACACACCTAGGGACACCACCTGGCTGACCGGGGTGTCGGTGTTGGAATTCAGAGATGTGGCCTGGGTCCAGGATGTCCCTAGCAGAGACCCAGCAGCTCTCCTCCGGGCCATAACCCTCTCAGTCAACCAAGTACTGGAATCCCCTGCCCCGATGTCTCACCCTGTATGCCTGTTGGACGTCGATGAGACGGGGGAGAGGGGCCTGGAAACAGGAGACAAAGGGCTGTGAGACATGGGTTTACATCTAGACACATGAAAAGTAGGAAGTATAATGAGGGTACGGGGCAACAGAGGACAAACAGCAGAGGGGCTATTGATTTTGGAGCATGGGGGAAATGTCTCGGCTTCTGGGGGTGTAGCTGCGGGGCTATAGTGGCGTGCCAGCGTATCTGGCTTAACCTCCTTGGGTACCGGTCAGTGTTCTGGAAGCGAAATGGCCCGGGTCGTACTGAACCCCTCCCGGAGGTCCTGATACTCCGTGGGAATGGCGGAGAGGTTCGGGACAATCTCCAAGCCCCCAGGAAGATGTTCCGGGGCAGGCAGAGATGATTTCAGGCAGTGGGCGTGGCAGAACGGGCTCCAGCCCACGATGGCATCAGTAGACCAGTTAATCGATGGATTGTGTCGCTGGAGCCAAGAGAATCCCAATACCACAAGAACCTGCGGAGACTCAATTAGCAGGAATTGGATCGTCTTGCTGTGGTTCACCGACACTCATAAGTTGATTGGAGCGGTACGGTGGGTGACCCGGCCCATAGAGCGCCCGTCCAGCACTCTAACATCCATGGGAGTGGAGAGGGGTTGAGTGGGGATGCCCAGCTCGGACGCCAGGGTAACGTCCATAAGACTCATATCGGCTCCCGAGTCGATGAGTATCTGGAGAGACTTGGACTGGTCACCCCACAGCAGGGTGGCATGGGGGGGGGGGAGTAGGTGGAGAAGCAACATTATCCTTAAGAAACACCAGAGTACTCATTACTACCAATGAGCTAGGTTTCTTGAAGGGACAGGTAGACACATCATGACCGGCAGTACCGCAATTACAGACACCTCTGGGTGTAAAGTCTGCATCCGCGTTCAGCTGGAGACAGCCTAGCCCTGCCGAGCTGCATCGGCTCGGGAAAAGGCAAATCGGCAGTCTTCGGAGGCTCTTGGAGGAACTCGGGTAAACCTGGATTCCCTTGGGGACGAAGACGCCAGGGACTACTGGAGTTCATCAGATGCACGGTGGGATCCTTGAGTGAGCGATTGGAACCGCAATCATACCTCTTCTCCTTCCTATGTTCTCGCAGCCGAGATGCAATATGGCAGTCGTGCCAACATATCTCATCAGCCACCTGGTGGAAGGGACTTTGTGGATTTGAGGCTCTTTTCCCCTGTTGCCTCCATCATCCTCCAAATCCCACCAACATCAGCCGCCTCAGAGCGCAACTGGTCCTTGTTTGGGAACACACACACCAAAGCCCTCAACACGCTGACCAATACAAGGGTTGAATAATTGGTGGCATTCTGGGAAAATGTGAGGCTTTTTGAGCCTGACAATGAGCCATCATCAACAAGGTTGGAAAGTGACAGTGAAGATGAGGCCTCAGAGTCTGATGTTCAAGAGGTGGACATTGAGGAGGTCCAGGGAGAAGACATGGAAGCCTGAGAGGAAGACAATCAAAGCTTTAGTTTCTAGACTATAATTTTACAGATGCAATGGATCATTGGGGATCATTCAATGTTCCCTTTCTTTTGTTGTTCAGTGAAATCATCCCATGTGAAGAGTCAACTCATTTATTTAAAGTTAAATGTGTAACTAAATGTTTTTTTATTTTATTTCTATTGGAAGGATTTAATTATTTGCAATTATGTCTACTTATGATAAGGTAAAAGGTTTATGTTTCTGTCTCCATATGATATGGTAAATATATCCAATGTAAAAAAACATCTACATTTAAATGGTATTGATATGAATTTGGATATATTTCCGTTAATTCCCACGGAATGTTTCCACCTCTGTAGTTAATTGTAGTTAATTACCACGTTTTATGCATAATACTACGTAGAATATTGGCATGTTGGAAACTACAACTCCTTACTACATTGCACAGTTCAGTCGGGATCAAATTTATCTTAAGATAAGCGGTGCGATGGTGCATTGAGCTCACAGAAAAAGAAGAAGAAATGGAATTCTAATAATTGAACCAACATCATCTGACTCTATCTGACATTACTACTGTATGTGAATGTTGTGTTCAGTGCTTGACTTGGACTGAAATAGGTGCCCGTACTGTTTACATTTAGGTGCAGGAGATCCACAATACTTTTCAGATAATACTCTATAAGAGGAACAAGAGCTCAAGCTGTAGAACATTTCAGGTACTGGTACTCGGCTCCGGTGAGCTCCTGCCCAAGTCAAGCACTGGTTGTGTTAAAATATCCCTCTTGACTACAGATCCAATCAGCAGAGCCTGTCAGACCATGGCTAAGTGTGTGTAGGCTGTGACCGAAGGAGCCCAAGCTATAGAGGAGCCATCCATATGCTTAAGATCTGTTTTCCAGGTCATTCCTCTCTACATGTACAAGCTGTCTATCCAACTCACACAGACAGAAATAACTCTGAGGCCTACATACATCCATAGAAATGTTATTATATGCCATACAGTGTCATTGTAATAGATTCCAGCCTGTTCAACTGTCACTCAATGTCAATAAAACAAAGGAGATGATCGTGGACTTCAGGAAACAGCAGTGGGAGCAGCACCCTATCCACACAGCAGTGGAGAAGGTGGAAAGTTTACATTTTCTCGGTGTACACAGCACAGACAAACTGAAATGATCCACCCACACAGAGAATGTGGTGAAGAAGGCGCAACAGCGCCTCTTCAGCCTCCTTTTGGATTGTTTCCCAAAACCCTGACAAACTTTTACAGATGCACAATCGAGAACATCCTGTCGGGCTGTATCCAAGCCTGGTATGGCAACTGCACCGCCCTCAACTGCAAGGCTCTCCAGAGGGTGGTGCGGTCTGCACAACGCATCACTGGGGGCAAACTACCTGCCCTCCCTGACACCTACAGCACCCGATGTCACAGAAAGGCCAAAAAGATAATCAAGGACAACAACCCGAGCCACTGCCTGTTCACACCGCGTCTGTGTGCGTGGACCATTTCAGTTTGTCGGTCATATGTACACCGAGGAACTTAAAACTTCCCACCTTCTCCACTGCTGTCCCATCGATGTGGATCGGGGGGGATAGGGGGTAGCTCCTTTTTTTGTACCATATGAGAGTGAAATAGATTTCCTTCCAAAAAAAGTGTAATTAATTACGTTAAAAAGCAGTGTTTCTGTGTTGGAATTCAAACAACAGAAGGGTCTGGGCATATACCAGTCATAAAAATATTCATTAGAGTAAACCGCTGATTGGCCAGCTCATCCTCTTCAGGAGGAAAACATCCTCTATCATGAAATAACAAGCATTTTTGAAACGGTTGGTTTGACTTGCCTAGTTAAATAAAGGTTCAATAAAATTAAAATAAAATACAAGTTTGAGGTGGGTTTTTTAATGTGTTTTTAAAAATCCAATTTATGCTTTGGCCACATATGATTCAACAACATTATTTGGGTATGAGTTAACAAAATATGAACTTTTAAAAGTGAGAATTTCACTGGACAATTACTTGAATGTATTCTGTAAAGTCAATGCGATAGATAGAGTACCTATCCAATCCTCACTTATAAAAAAAATAGCTGTTAAACATCCGTAGACACATATTTATTATGCAGTAAAGTCATTCTTATAGATGCCTATTCCTCTCTCACTTTATACGCACGCTATACGCACAACTTCCATCCCTATACAGCAGTGGTTCTCAAACCTAGCCTCAGGACCCACAGCCGTTCCATCCATTTGATATATTCCAGAGCTAGCACACCTGATTTAACTTGTCAACTAATCACCAAGCCCCCGACTAATTGAATCAGGTGAGCTAGTTCAGAGCTACAACAACATTGTAAAGCGTCTGGGGGTCCCTTAGGAGGTTTGAGAACCAACTTCCTCATTCCTTATTGACCAAATGCAGTACAAGCACCTTTCAGTCTTCCAGCTGCATAGTTTATTTCCTGTATGTATATTACAGCTGTGAATTGTGTAAAGATTGTATTTTCCCCAATGACTACTGAGTATATGCTGCTTTGTAGATAATGTACACAATAAACTATTTAAGAAATCTATTTTTCTTCAGTAGTAATAAATGGTAAATCACAACATGTTCTTAATCTTTAGATAAAGCCTGCATAGAGACATTGGTCAGCACAATCTATCACAGTGGAATATCTTATGTGTCATTATTATTATAGCACAGTTTATACCAGTGATTACAAATATTTGTTTTACACTGTTGAAATAGGATCAAATGCACTAAATTGTAATGCCTTCATTAATGACGTGTTTATAGTCACACACCCACAAATGCATGTAGTATGGTCAAATTGAGCTGGTAACATGTGCCTTTCAAATCATTAAGGCAAGAAAGTAAAAAAAACAATAACTTTTAAATACTATCCTTGGGGAAAGAATACGACAAATATGGGATGTAAGGGCCTTAGGAGTATAGGGCCTTACACTGTGTTCCTAGAATGTTTAGCGTTCCAAGTGTTTAGTAGGAGATGGTCACGTGCTGCATCAGCATTGAGCAACAGTGTTGCAGCCAGAGTAGAGAACCATTCATAAAGAATGTGACATAAGCCCGTTGCCAGATAGGAATTTGACATGTGTTATATAAGAGTTTCTAAACCATGTTGATATAAGCAGGGACATTTCACTTATTTAAAAGTACATAACTATAGCTACTCTACCCTTCAATCAGCATTGCCATGCATGCAGTCGACAAGACATAACATTGTATTTCTTCCCTGCTGTAGCTTATACAAAGTTGAATTTCCAATATGGTAGAGAGGTTGTTGTTGGACTGTGGACTGTTGTCATGTCCCCGCAGTGCCTGTAGTGGTGCTGTGAGGAGTCTGCTGTGGACTAATCTAAAATCCTCAGCAGCTCCCACCTGCTAATGTTTGCTGTGGATAATCTACATTTACATGCATCAGTATTTTCAATGATATTGCATTCAGATAGGAGCATTATTAGTTACCTAAAATATCGAATATCGATGCACAAATAGGCGAGCTGGATGTAATAGGCACTTCTACTCTATCAGGAGCGAATACCTTACACACAGCCTATACAAATTGAAGGTAAGTGAAGCCTCGACTTCAATTTTTGGAGAGGCCGCTTATGGCGCAGAACTAGTCGGGACGACTTTGCTACTCGAGGCCCTAGGGTTACTAGGTCTGATAGGCCTTATCGTTTCATGTTAAATGTTTAACTTATGATCGTTATCTGTATCACACAACATATGATTATGATAGTTACGGAGTTGTTTTATTATATACATATATTCACAACGTTTCGTTATTCACCTAAATGTATTCATTTTCTTAAACAGAAAATGACCGGATGACTTGCGGGCAATATTTAGTTTAAGGCCTTTTTGAAAGAGCCTCTGTGCCTCTCCCTTTGTTTTCCTATTTTCCACAAATTAGGCGGTTTGATTATCGTGAAATCCTAATCTTAAGTACTTTTTATATTTTAAACTATTTCCAAATACACAAAAAAATTATTGTAAATTCCCCATCATATTTCATAGAAATCTTCAATGTCTTGATGTTTCCGTTTCCTGGCTACCGCTACTTGTGTTTTTAGCGTAGCTAGCTAATGTGCTAACTAGTTAGCTACCTATCACTAGACCGTAGCAGGCTAAAATTGCCATTTTTATAAGGTCGTTTTATTGTATGATGTTAATGTATACGTTAACCACATATCTACTTGTTGTCCAATGCCTATACTCTGTTTTCGGATTATTGCAAATTTGCCAGAATGTAGCTATTTAGTTAGCAAGGGAACAACCACACAAAATCTAGGTAGCTAACGTTAACTAGCTCGGGTTTGTTAACTTTACCTAACTAGGTTATCAATGCTAGCTAACGTTAGGTAGTAAGTAGGAAAATAACACTAACTATTTGTTTTGATAACTAGTAGGTACCTAGTTATGCAAATTTCATTGTTCTGTGTAGTCAGCTATTTATTTGCTAAACAAATACTCACTTGCACAGCTAACTCGTGATGTAAATTTGCTCAAGTCTGCACGTTTTCATGCATTTAGTTTAGCTAGTTAGCTATGCAATTCCTCCAGATTGAATCATAACGTTAGCTATAGAGCTAGCTAATAGCTATGTTTTTACGAGAGACACATGTAATTCAATGTTACGTGGACACACTAATGTATTACCCTCCGTTTGGCAAATTACATTGTGACAGTACTGTACAGTCCGTGTCTGTATCCTGCATTTGCATGTAACAGAAAACCTCAGTCTGACGCTGCATCCCGGTGCGCTTGTATTGACAGTAGCCACATGTTTGGGAAAGCGTACAGTCTAAATTCTAAACGTGAGGGTGCTAAGCCAGAAATGTCCCTTACATCATTGGATCAAAAACAAATTTAAGATGAAGTCATATGCCACAGAGGTGTATCTTGACATTTCCAATTTCACCCGTGATTTCTTAGAACATCTTCCTAATGTTTTAGTCATGTATGCATGTTTGTTTGAAACTTTTTTTTACACTAGTAGACTATTTTCTTTACCATATTCTTAATTAGTTGCCTGAATTGTGCATGTTAAGTTCTTTCTAGCAACAGTCAAACTATAGAGTCAGAGGAGCTGTAAATACTTATTTCAATCTGTACCCTTGGTCTGTTTTTGTCTTGTTTGCATATTCATGGCAGTCTCGGTGATTACTGTGCATAATGTAAGACTCATGGTTTTCCTTGCTTTCTCCCTCTCCCATCAGCTGATGTTCTCAAGGACCAGAGTCACGTGATGTATGAGGGCAAACACATCCACTTCTCGGAGGTGGACAATAAGCCATTGTGCTCATACAGCCCAAAGCTCTGCAAGCAGCGCAGGCTCAATGGCTATGCCTTCTGTATCCGTCATGTCCTGGAGGATAAGACCGCTCCCTTCAAGCAATGTGAATATGTGGCCAAGTACAACAGCCAACGATGCACCAACCCCATCCCCAAGTCTGAGGACCGCAGGTGGGTGTGGCGTTCCAGTAGAAGCTGTCCTCGCCACAGAAGACGTCAGGTCTTTGTGATTGATGTATCTGTCATAGTTGTGAAACAGCATGTTAAAGGTGTGTTTGTTCCACAGATACTGTAACAGCCACCTCCAAGTCCTTGGCTTTATCCCCAAGAAGGAGCGGAGGAAGAAACACAATGCGTTGGAGGAGATGCGCTCAACACCTCACCTGGAGTCAGTGGCTCTTAACATAACTGTGCCCTCGCTAGCTCTGAAGGCCTCCAATGGCCTGGACGAGCTGCCACCCTCTCCACCCTGCATCCGTCTGCTACCACTCCCAGATGGGGAGCTCTTGGACCCTTTTGCCTTCTACGAGGAGGACACTGATGGGGAAGAGGGCCCTCCTCGGAAGGGCTCCACCGTCAGGAAGAAACTACACAGTAGACTGGTGCTCAGCCAGAAACTCCAGCTCCCCCATCACGACAATGCCCTCCTCCAACCACCTCCGGAGCACTTTAGCCCCTCTCCTCTTACCTGTGTGCACCGCTCTTCGCCTCTCCATCCTCATCTTCCCTGTCAGCAGCAGACAGGACTCCTCCAGCCCTCCACTATACCTTCGTTTGTCCTCCCTGGACAGCTGCAGACAGGACTCCTCCAGCCCTCCACTATACCTTCGTTTGTCCTCCCTGGACAACTGCAGACAGGACTCCCCCAGCCCTCCACCATGCCCTCGTTTGTCCTCCCAGGACAGCTGCAGGGTTTATTATGTAAGCTAGCTCCACCTCAGATTCCCGCCTTTCTGCCTGTCGGACTGCCCCCCAACACAGCTCCCAGTCCGCTGCAGTCCTCCTGTCCCCCCCTCGGCAGGAAAGCTCTGTTCACTGCCACGCACTTGCCATCCAGTAGCTGGGACAGCACTCAGCGTCATTTGGTGGCCATGCGTCCGGCTGCCTTCTCACCTCCCCTTGCCTGCATGGCAAGGTTACAGCATCTGGTGCAGCTCTGCACCCAAAGACATCAGGAGCACGGAGACCTCTTCCATCATCTAGGTACCTCTCCTCCCTATTCACATGACATACTGTATTTTGCTTATTAGTTGAATGTCGTATTGGGTCTGTGTAAGACGAGATAAATAAAGATAATTTGACATTATATTGCTGAGACCAGCTGTACTAACAGGTTATCTTCTTTCAGGGTTGGACTGGTCTGAAGACAGTTCAGAGGATGATGAAGTGGAGGCAGAGAGAGTTCCACCCTATCACAATGCCTGGAGACTACAGGAAGGACACCTGCAGGATGTGTAAGTTTCTTACATACATAGTTATACTATCATGAAATCAAACATGGATTTGTTTTTGAATTGTTTATTTATTTATTTATTCCAGCTCAGATGAAGATGCTGGTGGCTCGCGGAGAACGCGGTTGGCTCGGCTGTGCTCATACCTCCAGGAGAAATACAAGCACCTGTGCAGGCAGGAGAGGGCTACCATGCGCCAGAAGAAATACCACTATGCCTTCCGCAAAGCCCTGCTGCACGCTGCCAGTAAAGACCCTGACTGTGCTGGCCAGTTGATTCAGAAGTTGCGCAAGGTCTCCCAGACCTCAAGGTAAACTAAATACTCAACACTGCTCAACACTCCCATTTGTGAAATTGAGCCCGACTAACCTTTATAGTCTCCTCCAATACCATGTCAATGGTAAATGTTTAAATTACTTAGATACTAAAGCTTTTCCTGGTTGTGATGTGAGTACATCCTAATTTGAGCACAGTTTCTTATTTAAATTGTATTTGTGTGTTTAAAAAAAATGTATTTCTATGTGTGTTGTATAAGAGGTTCCTGCTTAACTTACATTATTCATATCATGAAGTTAGTTGAGATCTCATTTCACCAGAACCATTTAAGTGTCTAGTAAATTGAGTGTCTGAATTTGCTATTGGCTAAAGAGGTAATTATTGTAGGACCCCTGCCACTAAATGAGATGATGAGCTATAACTGTTTATGGGAGAGTGCCAGTGGGGAAGAGAGGTAAGTAGGGATAGACCAGCGAAGATGATTATTTTATTCTTCGTCTTAATCTTTTTAGTCCTTGTTTTTACAATTTTAACTCTTTGCCATTTTAAGCCTTTTAATTTATTTTTTTTTCTAAACAAGAAACCTTTCCAGTTGTTTTAGTAAAACCCTTTTTTGCGTGACTGACATCGGCCAGCCCTCTCACGCTGGTAATGTGGTCAGTAATGATAGTTGTGTTGTGAAGAGCTGAGAGAGTGTTGACATGGTTGTGTCCTAAGCGTGGGCCTATCTTGTCTCTCTGCTCAGTGCGCCAGGGCAGCAGGAGACGGGAATCTGCACTGGAAGCACCAAGGGCCAGGCATGTAGCAGCCGAGCTCTACCCTTCACCAGACACTGCTTCCAGCGTATCCTTTTCACCAAACTCTTACATGACACACTGGAATGTTGGGACCAAACTGTCATTATTGCAGAATATGGCTTTACAACTTGTCCTAATAGAACTTAACAGACTCAAAGTATGGCTTCTGTTTTTGAGACATGACAGTTGTCCTCTTTTCCACTGGAGTGCTTCCTTCATGGTGTTTCTGCAGACATTCTGTTGAATCGCTCTCAGCAGCTCTTCTCCAGTTGCACAGCCAAATTTGCAGATGGACAACAGTGCTCCATTCCTGTGTTTGACATCACGCATCAGACACCGCTCTGTGAGGAGCATGCCAAAAAGATGGTCAGTACATTGGGAGTACCATTGTTATACATATGTATCTGCTCTGTATTACTATACTTACGGACACGTGTTTTTTTTCTTCCTACAGGACAATTTCCTGCGTGGAGACGGTAACCGAAGGGTGCAGCACCAGCAGCAGCGAAAGCCGCGTAAGAAGACCAAACCACCTGCACTCACCAAGAAACACAAGAAGAAGAGGAGGAGAGGGCCGTGGCGGCCCCAGAAGCCCATCCCGCCGGCGCTACCCCAGGGGAACCTGGGAATGCCTTCCTCCTCCAGCCTGACCATGCCCACCCAGGCCAACATCAGGTCTGTCCCAGAACCATCTGGTCTCTCATTGGGTCTGAAATGGAACCCAAGTCCCTATATAGGTTTAGGCTACGGCAATGATACTAGAATTTCCCCTGTACCTATCATGAGGTTGCTACAATCTAACCTATGAATTCAAGGTTACAACGTAGGTGCACACAGGACAGAGACAAATTTGAGTAATCAAGGTGAAAGTGACACTCGTTCAATACCGCCTTGCACGCTCTTGCCTGCATCTAGCTGATCTAGGGTCTAGTCATTAGTCCAACAATTCTAAACATGTGTTTCTATTGGACAAATTCAGGGATGTTTATCCCCATTCTGTTTGTGAAACGTTTTTCAACAGAATCGCCAGAATGAATGCACCACTGATCACCTGCAAACACAGTTCACATTCATAGCAGCCACATACAAACTATTTGATCACTTTCCTCCTCGCTTCTACGCACTCTCTTCATCTCACCTTTTCCCTTCGCTTGTGGACTGAAGAGCACAACCGTCTGTGACCAGGCGGAAAAAAAACTTTCCAAGCTAAACCTTCAAACCATTAACTGCTACACACAGCCGACATCGTTTTCACCATATTAGCTAACGCCAGAGTCAAATCAAATGAAATGTTATTTGTCACATGCGTCAAATACAACAGGTGTACAACCACGAAATGCTTACTTTTAAAAGCCCTTAACTAAAAATGCAGTTAAGGAAATAATGACGAAATAAAATAGTAATAAAATAAAATAATATATAATAAATACAATAACTAAATAAAATAACAATAACGAGGCTATATACAGGGGGTACCGGTACCGAGTCAATGTGCGGGGGGTACAGGTTAGTGAAGGTAATTAAGGTAATATGTACATGTAGGTAGGGGTAAAGTGACTGCCTAGATAATAAACAGAGAGTAGCAGCTATGTTTAAAAAGGGGGGGGTCAATGCAAATAGTCTGGGTGGCCATTTGATTAGCTGTTCAGCAGTCTTATGGCTTGGGTGTAAAAGCTGTTCAGAAGGCTTTTGGTGTAGAGGTTTTTTTTCTCCTCTCTTGTTGCACATGTAGAAATGAGGTAAGCAGATTTAAGTTTCCCTGCATTAAAGTCCCCGGCTACTAGGAGCGCCGCCTCTGGATGAGCATTTTTGCTTATGGCCGTATACAGCTCACTGAGTGCTGTTTTAGTGCATCGGTTTGTGGTGGTAAATAGACAGCTACGAAAAATATAGATAAACTCTCTTGGGAAATAGTGTGGTCTACAGCTTATCATGAAATACCTCAGGCGAGCAAAACCTTGAGACCAGCTGTTATTGACAAGTAGACACAGATCTTCACGCCTTATCTTATCAGAGGCAGCTGTTCGGTCTTGCTGACGCACGAAAACCAGCCAGCTGTATATGTTGTTCAGCCACGACTCTGTGAAACATAAGATAATACTGTTTTTAATGTCCCGTTGGTAGGATAGTTTTGAACGGAGCTCATCCAGTTTATTCTCCAATGATTGCACATTGGCCAATAAGACGGATGGTAGAGGCGGGTTACCCACTCGCCAACAAATTCTCATAAGGCACCCGGACCTGCGTCTTCTCTTCAAGAGAATGACAGGGTATCTGGAGTAAATCATTTGCGTCTGACTTGTTAAAGAAATTAAAAATTTGTTCAGTGCGAGGTGCGTAATCACTGCTCTGATATCCAGAAGCTCTTTTCGGTCATGAGATTATTTACAAAATAAGTTACAAATTAAGCGAAACCCCCCCACAAAATAGCACAATTGGTAAGGAGCCTGTAAAACCTCAGCCATCTCCTCCGGCGCCATCAACATAGTTCTAGAAAACTATCATGCAGTACAGTGTACAGCGAGCAGTTTAGCAATTACATCGGTGGGCCCCGGTGGCAATAAATTTAATTAAACCTTGACTTGAAAGAGTTCGCGTTGGATAGCCATGGCCAACTAGCTAACATAACATCCCTCTCTGTTTGAGCTGAGTGTTTGAGTTGGCTAAACTAGCTAGCGGTGAAAGTGAAAAAAAAGACAAAATATAGCTAGCTCTCTCTCGCTTCTCCTTCATTTTGAAAAATACATTTTTTCAAAACTGTTAAACTTTCTTTCTCTTTTTGAGTCAACTACTCACCACATTTTATACACTGCAGTGCTAGCTAGCTGTATCTTATGCTTTCAGTACTAGATTCATTCTCTGATCTTATGATTGGGTGTACTTGTCAGTTCATGCTGCAAGAGCTCCGATAGACTGGAGGACATCCTCTGGAAGTTATCATAATTACTGTGTAAGGTTATGGAAGGAGGTGAGAATCATTAGCCTCCTAGGTTTTGTATTGAAGTCGATGTACCCAGAGGAGGATGGAAACGAGCTGTCCTCCGGCTACACCATGATGCTACCCTAGAGGGTGTTGGGCTACTGTAAAACTTTGCAAAACAGTTTTAATAAATTATTTGGTGACGTGATTATATTTATTATAGTTTCATCTAAAAAGGATAACTTTTGAACATTTTAACTTTACATTTTTCTGAAGGATGGTCCTCCCCTTCCTCTGAGGAACCTCCGCTGCTATGAACATATTGTTCCAGACACTAGGAGTGTGTGTTGTGCATGAACAGTCCTTATGTACTTGCTGAATTTTCTTCTCCCTTGATGGCAGGAGTCCCTCGACGCCTGAACTGAGCACCGATGAACTTCCCGATGACATCACCAATGACATGTCAGACATTCCAAACGACCTCGAGCTGAACCAGGAGGATTTCTCGGACGTGTTACCCAGGCTCCCCGATGACCTTCAGGACTTTGACTTGTTTGAAGGTACTTCTTTTTTATTTATTTTTTGCTCATTGTTGTCATGGATTTCACCACTCTAGCCACTCTACTTTCCAAAAAGGGGTAGTTTTAGCTTGTGTGTGTGACATCAGCTATTTTTATCTTTACAAAAAATTGAACAGGTTTGTCTGAATATTATTGAATAAGCTGAAGGCTCAAGTATTTACTTAAACATTTCTTCCTGCTCTCTGAGAAAGGGGGATGGTTGGTAGATTCCTACGGTGTGGGTAAGAGATATTGTGTATATCCTCAGGTAAGAATGGGGAGCTGCTTCCCACCACAGAGGAGGCAGAGGAGCTGGTGCGTGCACTACAGGCTGGGCTGATGGGCTCCTACCCAGACTCCCTGGTGTGCCTGACCTCCATGGCGGATATGGCGCAGGCAGATGGCGTGGACCACCGGGCCATGGCAGCAGTGTTCCCTGGGCCAGGGGTCCAGCCGGGGGGGATGGGGGACCTGCTCAACGGCCGCATCCCCGTAGAGAACTTCTCCAATCTGGAGCTGGAGGACAACCTGCTGCACTCTGCTGGTGGCCACTTCTCCCCCTCGGTGTCTCCTCAGCAGCCCCCTGCCCAGGGCCAGACTCTTCCCTCGGGACCCAGCCTCACCTCCTCCACCCGCACAGTCCCCCGGACACACCCGCCCCACATCTTGGCCAAGCCGGAGGCGCCCACATCGTCTCCGCAGGGCAGTCATTACTGCAGCGAGCATGTACCATCCCCCTACAACGACCACATGTCCTCTACCCACGCCACCTCCTTTCAGACTGACTCTCCTCTCCTGCTGGAGGTACCAAGTACCCCACGCTCCTCCTGGAACAACCTCCCCCTGGCCCTCACTGACCCCACACAGTTCGGCAACCTCATCAGACCAGAGGGTCACCTCGTATCCACCTCTCTGTCCACTCCCCCCTCCTCCCACTCTGTGACCCTACAGCCCATGGCTGCCCTCTCAGCGTTGCCCCAGAGCGGCTTGACGGGCTTGACTGCGCTCCCCGCCCCCTCGCCACCACACGACCTCTTGATTTCCACCCTTCCCAAGCAGCAGCTCCCTCAGTTCAGTGCTGCCTTCGGCCACCAACTGGCCTCCCACAGTGGCATCCCCAAGGACGTGCAGCCCAGTCACAGCTCCACAGCGCCCCCCACTGGCTTCTCCATAGCTAGTGCCACCGCTGCAAGTGCCAACAGTGCAACGCCCCCCTTTCCACACAGTAACTAGAGCAAGCCGTGCACAGTACAATGGCTGTAGGTCAAACCGTGGACTCTAGAAACGTATATTCACCCAGTGTCCATTCATTTCCCTTCTGCTTCAAGTGTGCAATGTGGTAACGGACCTAACGCTTCACTGTTCTATTGGAATTTGCACAACCTCAGATATTCCTTAACCGTGTAATGATTTGGTGGTAATATAGCCAGTTGGCCACCTGAAAGGGTCCAGTGGTTTGATGTAAACGCAGCTCCAGAGTTTCGCCAGCAGGGGGCAGAGAGTGTGTGTGTGTGTGTGTGTGGAGGGAGGTGGTTCAGTAGAAACATCAAATGCTATTTTGTCACATGCTTGGTAAACAACAGGTGTCGACTAACAGTGAAATGCTTACTTACGAGTCCTTTTCCAACAATGCGGAGTTCAAGATACAATAGAAATAGTGACACGAGGAATACATGGATTGATGTGGGGGAACATTGAAGGACGGACTTTAGGAGAGATTATTTATATCATAGTGAAAACAACAGTGCTAGAGAATACGGAGACAAAGCGTCAATCAATGGTCAATTAAAAAAATAAAATAATAATATTGCCAGTTTATTCGTGTCTGACATACATCAACAACACTCCCCTGTGTATTATTTGGACAGTGAAGCTAAAACTTTTAATTTGGCTCTATACTCCAGCATTTTGTATTTGAGATTAAATTAGAGAAAAAAAGCACTATGTATCTAGACCCTGATTTTGAATGTGTCATATAAGTATTTGGACTAATTCACTTGTGTATTAAAGTAGTCAAGTTTAGTATTTGGTCACAGTTTCCTAGCACAGCTTGTGACTCTGCAAACTGGCGGCATTTTAGTTTGTTTTGTTGATGTTTCCCCATAGAAATGAAAAGTACATATTGTATAGTCACTTAAATATAAAAAAAAAATATATATAGAATGTTTCTAAACACTTCTACAATAATGTGGATACTACCATGATTATGAATAATCATGAATGAGTCCGAGGCACAAAGTTTATACTCCCAGGACATGCATTAGCATTTTATATCATACCCCCAAGACATGATAACCCCTCTCCATTACCATGTTAGCATTTTTTGGTGTGCGTATGATATTTATGCCTCTAACTTTCTCACTCATTATTCATGGTATTTTATCTTTATTATTAACTAGGCAAGTCAGTTAAGAACAAATTCTAATTTACAATGACTGCCTCGGAACAGTGGGTTAACTGCCTGTTCAGGGGCAGAATGACAGATTTGTACCTTGTCAGCTCGGGGATATGAACTTGCAACCTCTTGGTTACTAGTCCAACACTCTAACCACTAGGCTACGCTGCCGCCTCCACATTTAATGTAGAAGTGTTCAGAAACACAAGTCACTCCAAAATGACACTGCATTATTTACCATTTTAATATTAATGGGGCACAGAATATTCTGAAATGCAAATTTTAAATGCATCCAACAACTTTGTAGAGTCACAAGGTTGATGTAATCATTGCGTGCTAGGTTACACCTTTTGACTACTTTAATACACAAGGGGATTTTTCCAGATACTTATGAGGGGCACTAGATGCATTGTGTTTTAATTTCTAAACGGTAAAACAGATGTGTATGAATGTATCCTCAGATTAAAGGTGACATTCTGTTGCCTCATAATGTGACATTCTGTTGCCTCATAATGTGACATTCTGTTGCCTCATAATGTGACATTCTGTTGCCTCATAAGGTGACATTCTGTTGCCTCATACGAAACAGTCGATCTCAAATACAAAATGCTGGAGTATAGAGCCAAATTAAACGTTTTCTCTTCACTGTCCAAATAAATACGTAGGGTAGTGTATCCTGCCTGCCTTGCTATGGTCATTGCATGGGTTCATCTGTTCCATTCACCTTTTTGAAAGAGATTCTAAGGTAGGTCCATTGTGAAGCAACAGAGGAAATAGCTCCGCCATCTTACCATGATGTCGTCCTGTCCTCCATCACTTAACAGAGAATTTGGCCAAACCACTTTTAAACAGCGTTTTATTTTTAATTTATTGTGTATATATTTGCTCTATTATTGGGTCACTCAGAAACGTAAAAGATCTATTGACCTCACCGTTGTGGGACTCCTTATGGGTGACCTATTAGCCACTTGAAGGTAAATTGTGTTACTTTAAGCAATAAGCACATTGACACACACTCTTGTTACAGTATTGAATTGGTCTCCACTTTATGTATCTCCACTATGTAATCCAAACCGATGTGGACCAGATATGTTTGGGCCTGTGTAACTCTGTGTGTGACATAAACCGTTTGTTCTAAATCAAGTCTGAACTGTCTGAGTAGAGAGAGACTGTAACTGACCATTGAACAGGATGCTTCTCTTAGGTCATACTGAGTAGTTATTGCAAGGGGCCAAATCCATGGGCTCGGGTGTCCACAACTCTCCATGGTGCTCTTACTATATAATGGCATTTTAAAAGGACATTCAAGGATATGGTCCCATCTAGATAGAAACTACTTAAGGAACCAGGGGGGGGTATACACTGAGTATACCAAACAGTAGGACACCTTCCAAATATTGAGTTGCCCCCCCCCCTCTCTCTCTTAACTCTCAGAATGGCCTCAATTTGTCGGGGCATGGACTCTACAAGGTGTCAAGCGTTCCACAGGGATGCTGGCCCTTGTTTGATGTCCTTTCGATGGTGGACCATTCTTGATACACGAGAAGCTGAGCATGAACCCAGCAGTGCTTCAGTCGACTCAAACCGGTGCGCCTGGTACCTACTACCATAACCCCGTTCAAATACACTTACGTCTTGCCCATTCACCCTCGGATTGTGTACGTACGTGTGCCATTCAATGTCTCAATTGTTTTGAGGCTTAAAAATCCCGTAACCGGTCTCCACCCCTTCATCTACACTGATTTGAAGTTGATTTAACATTTACATTACATTTACATTAAGGGATCATAGCTTTCACATGGTCAGTCTGTCATGGAAAGAGCATGACAGACTGTTTTGTCCGCTCTGTAACTCCCCCTAGTAAAGGACCAGCAAGTCATCTTTCACTCGTCTAGCCGTGTATATGGATACGTAGGATGGGTTTATGGACATGTGAAATGATGCCCCCTTCTTTTAGCATCTTATCTGTTTTGTGTGGTAGTGTGACACCATTGGTGTAAACTGGTGCAAATGAGCATTTCTGAGGTATAGATAGCACTGTCTGTTGTACTAAATAAATACATATTCTCAGGTGCATTAAGGTTAATGAAGCATGGGTCTCAATGTTAACTGTTAAGGAATGAGGATGGAATTAACCAGACAACTCTGCCCTGTCTGGTTTTAAACTCTACAGTAGTAAATCATGGATTTTTTTTTTTTTTTTTAGAAACGTAGAAACGGAAAGACTACTCATTGTTAAGTATTAGATATATTTATAGGGTAGAGGTCTCTACAGTTTAGGTTTTATTGTGAGTTAATGAGTGGCAATGGATTTAAAAATGAAGTCAGTCTTTTGTGATGCACTTGATGGAAACTTTTTGTGGAACACCCCTTGTTTTAATGGCTATCAAAACTCTTGTAGTTTCTCTTCAAAGTGAAATTATCGATTGTTTGTGTACATTGTCATTTTGCTAACCAAACTGGCAAAATGTCTAATGTGAGACAGTATTTTTGATAGCTATTAAACTATGGCAAGTAGTTGCTGCTGAGAGAATGGAGTTGCATGGCGAGACAACTTTACAGCTGAGTGCAAGGCCACAACATTTCTCCCTTATTGTGATTAGCAGATCTCTTGGTAGCAGTAAATCCAGCCATAACATTATTTTTTCTCGCAAGTATATATATATATATATATATATATATATATACTGCACATAACAGCACCCATAGTCATTTTGGATTTGGAACACACCCCTGACCTGCTCTAAACAGCACTGTGGGAGGCCAGATACTCCCAGTAAGCATCGTGCCTTTTGTCATGATACGAAAAACTAACAGCTGCCATTAACTGCACACACACTGCTTAGAACCGAGCAGGCCCCACTTCCAACTGTGAGCAGGCCTAGTTATTTCAAAGAGACAGACATTACCAGAGCAGATGCTTCAAGTTTCAGTTTCTTTTTTGCTTGACCACAGCATTGTTCCTAGATGTACAGCCCCTAGGAAATAGGTGGGCTGGAATGTTTTCTTGAATTTTCGCAAGCAAGGCGACACTGCTGTATTCACAAAGCATGAGATTAGATTCATTGCAGTTTGACTCCTCACCAACCATATAGAACAAACTAAGCAGGGCTCTGTAGGCACTTGTAACTGCTTGAAATCTGAGAGATGGCTGACAAATTCCTATACTCATTGAATGTACTGTATTACTGTTTTTAAAGATGATAGGATGAGCTAATAATAATCTAGTCACCTTTTGTTATCGGTCCTTGTATAATTTGTCTAAGGTATTTTTTTTTGTATACAAAGGTTTACATTTTTATGTATATTTTTCTTGTGTACAAATTATGGAATATGTGTATAAACACTGTATGGAATGTGTATATAGTGTGATAAAATGTGATCTTTTGTTTTTGGATGTATAATAAAAACTTGCTGTGAGGTATTTGCTGTCATGGGTTGTCAGTTTTTATTTATAGATCCACAATTCTGACAATAATACCCCCGTACGTACGTACGTAAATGGCACGTTCTAATCAAGTCAGAATACAGTGTCTCTGTCGACACACCTTTTATTTCTTAGATCTCCACACCGAAGAAAAAAAATAGCATGCTATTCTTGTGCGCAAATTCAGGGTCAGAATAGAGAAAAGTGAGAAAAAAAAGGGAAAAATTCCACCACCTTTACGTGAGAGGAAACCATTTGGTTATTTTTTAAATTTATTTTCCCTTTATTTAACTCGGCAAGTCAGTAAAGAAGAAATTCTTATTTTGAACTGCCTGTTCAGGGGCAGAACGACAGATTTGTACCTTGTCAGCCTGGGGATTCGAGCTTGCAACCTTTGCTGGCCCAACACGCAAACCATCCCTGGAGATGAAAGTGAAGCCAGCCATATGGAAGAAAACCGAAAATCACGTAGGATTTTTAATGATTTTATTTGCAAATTATTGTGGAAAATAAGTATTTGGTCACCTAGAAACAAACAAGATTTCTGGCTCTCACAGACCTGTAACTTCTTTAAGAGGCTCCTCTGTCCTCCACTCGTTACCTGTATTAATGGCACCTGTTTGAACTTGTTATCAGTATAAAATACACCTGTCCACAACCTCAAACAGTCACACTCCAAACTCCACTATGGCCAAGACCAAAGAGCTGTCAAAGGACACCAGAAACAAAATTGTAGCCATGCACCAGACTGGTAAGACTGAATCTGCAATAGTTAAGCAGCTTGGTTTGAAGAAATCAACTGTGGGAGCAATTATTAGGAAATGGAAGACATACAAGACCACTGATAATCTCCCGCGATCTGGGGCTCCACGCAAGATTTCACACCGTGGGGTCAAAATGATCACAAGAACCACACGGGGGGACTGAGTGAATGACCTGCAGAGAGCTGGGACCAAAGTAACTAAGCCTACCACCAGTAACAGCAAGGGACTCAAATCCTGCAGTGCCAGATGTGTCCAGGCCCATCTGAAGTTTGCTAGAGAGCATTTGGATGATCCAGAAGAAGATTGGGAGAATGTCATATTGTCAGATGAAACCAAAATATAACTTTTTGGTAAAAACTCAACTCGTCATGTTTGGAGGACAAAGAATGCTGAGTTGCATCCAAAGAACACCATACCTACTGTGAAGCTTGGGGGTGGAAACATGCTTTGGGGCTGTTTTTCTGCAAAGTGACCAGGACGACTGATCCGTGTAAAGGAAAGAATGAATGGGGCCATGTATCATGAGATTTTGAGTGAAAACCTCCTTCCATCTGCAAGGGCGTTGAAGATGAAACGTGGCTGGGTCTTTCAGCATGACAATGATCCCAAACACAAACAAATTCAGTAAAAATCCTACAATGTGATTTTCTGGATTTTTTCCCCTCATTTTGTCTGTCATAGTTGAAGTGTACCTATGATGAAAATTACAGGCCTCTCTCATCTTTTTAAGTGGGAGAACTTGCACAATTGGTGGCTGACTAAATACTTTTTTGCCCCACTGTACATAGCTATGCCTTCAATTTGCGTTTATGAAATTTTGACAACCAAGCTATTGGTTTCTGTAGGTCTGAACCTGCCGAATTGGTGTATGCGCTATAGAATGTTCAATATTCTAGGCTTTTCTACGTTTTATTTTACAATGTGTATCATGATAAATATTAGCCACCATAGGAAGCCATTGTCAGTAATACTCACATACATGTATAACTGTCACTTTAGTGTTAGTTTTGTTCCATTTGTAGTTTACATTTAGCATCATTCCATTCCGTTTACCTTTCTTTCCTCTGTCACGTCCGTGTAAATTGTTCCTGGGTGTCGTTAGTGGATCATGTTAGGCTAACGTTGTGTAATAAATTCGGGACATGTCCTATAAATCTACCATCTAATCATTATGGCACTCAGACCAAACGGTTAAACATGGAACATGATTAGTGAGAATTAGAGCACCCAATTGTACACAATTTCTAATATTTAATGGATTGAATTTGAATATGACAATTTATTTTTATTTTATTTAACCAGGTAAGCTAGTTGAGAACAAGGATTTTAGGTTGAATCAAACCAGTTTTTTTATTCAATATATTTTAGTGCGCAAAGGTTCTCCAAACCTGTTTGTGATTCATACATAATTTCCTATCCCTGAAATTTGCCCAAAATAATCCATCAAATCTGACTATTTGAAATCTACCAGTTGGTGTTGAAACGGAGACAAATATGCATATATTTAGCTTCCTTTCATTTATCCCTATTTTCTGAACCCGTTCTCTCGATGTAGTCTAGTCTGTAGACAAAATTCCAATTAAAGGTAAATAGTATTTAAAGGGATGGTTTAAGTGTACTGAAACCCCTATTGAATGGCAGCTCCACGAGAAAATCTGTTGGGTTTTCAGCGGTTGAATTACATTTATTTAGCACGTGCAAGGGAGCTATGACTGCAAAGCCAGTTACGCACCTTCATAAAGTAACTCGGAATACCAACTACTGAGAAGTGTGTAGGTAAAGCATAATTTCACAAAGGCATGCCTTCGGTGATGAGTAAACTAACTTTAGGGCCTTTTTGCCCCTCACCCTGTCAAGGAAGCTAACATCTCGGATGGAACCGCATGAGAACATAACTAAATGCACAGTACTGACCAAACAACCAGCTGCCTAATGGAAGGTTTTTCATTAATGGATTTTTTTTTTTAATGAGAACTTTGTGAATTTACATCAGGATCGGATGACATACCCAAATCTAACTGCATGTAGCTCAGGACCTGAAGCAAGGACATGCATATTCTTGATACCATTTGAAAGGAAACACTGAAGTCGGTGGACATGTGAAATTAATGTAGGTGAATATAACATTAGATCTGGTCAAAGATAATCCAAGGGGAAAAAAAACATGCACTTTTTTGTTCCATCTTTTTTAAATGCAAGAGAAAGTTCAAGGTATTATTCCAGGTTCGTCGCAATATCGATTTTGGCCACTAGATGGAAGCAGTGTGTGCAGCATTTTAGACTGATCCAATGAACCATTTAATTTCAAAATGTTGCCCAAATGTGCCTAATTGGTTTATTGACACATTTTCAAGTTCATAACTGTGCACTCTCAAACAATAGCATGGTATTATTTCACTGTAATAGCTACTCCAAATTGGACAGTGCAGTTTGCTTAAATTATTAATCTTTCTGCCCATATCAGATATGTCTATGTCCTGGGAAATGTTCTTGTTACTTACAACGTCATGCTAATCATATTAGTCTACGTGAACTCAACCATCTCGCCAGGACACTGATCCTGTAGAGGTTTTAAAAAGCTGCTGGTATTGCATTGTAATGCTGGTAAAAAACAATATTGCTCCACACAAAAGAAATATCCATTTAAATTTGCGTTCGATTTTAATCACTTGAAAGCTTACAAAAGACTCCCAATACCTTGGAATTTGAGTGACATGAACAATGATTATATACAGGACTATAAACAGTCTGCAATGTTACAGAAAATGACATTTCAATTTTAATAACAAACGGAAGGACAATATTCTTTATTCTATACATACTGCTTGTGTGAGTTATAAAAATATATTCTTGTTCCGTAGAATATATCTGTGCTGATAAATGTGTTGCTACACTCAGAAAGGTTTACTAGTAATCACGTAAGATATGACAACGGAGAAAAAAACCCTATGGTCTCAAGTACCATTATTCTTACGTGAATCCTGAAGAAAACGCTTACAAAAAGTGCAACACAAAGAATAAAAACGGGACAGTTGTCTCTACAAGGTGCAAATTACAAAACAAAGATGGGCATCCATACATGGCACTTTCATGTGTGACATAAGGGGAATAACGGAAATAGATCAAAAGGGGTCCACTCAAATGTTGGAAAAGGGGTCAACAGAAGTGGGTTCAAAACAAGGGGGTACTTCTGTTTCCAATCCCAAATGCCCAAAACTCAGAAGAAAAAAAACAGTTCAATACTGGACATCTCACATTGGTCTGAACACAGCGAATACAAAAGAAGGTTTCCAGTAGCTGTTGAAATCCCATAGGAGACCCAGTGTTCATACTTCTGTGTGCTTTATGAAGCTATAGTATCTAACCCCATGTAAAGAGCAAAAACCATTAACTTAGCTGATGTAAATCAATTGTTAAATGTGTCCATACTGCATTTTTTTAAAAATGTGACTGCACCCCACTCGCAATAAGGTTGCTAAGGCTGACTTAAACACTCAAGGTCCAGGACATCAGGTTAAGAGTCCAGTAGCATGCTTGCTACAATGGATATTAGGGGCAGCAGGTAGCCTAGTGGTTAGAGCGTTGGGCCAGTAACTGATGGGTTGCTCGGTCGAATCCCTGAGCTGACAAGGGGTAAAGACATCGGTCGTTCTGCCCCTGAACAAGGCAGTTAACCCACTGTTCCTATGGCCATCATTGTAAATAAAAATTGTGTTTTTAACTGACTTGCCTAGTTAAATAAATACCTCAGTAGCAGCAGGGAAGTGCGGTATGCTTCCTAATGGCCGTTGGCTTTCTGCTACTTTACGTCAACTAGTATGAACATACCATAACGCACTTCTGCAATCCTTTTCAACTAAACTTAGTGTGGAATTCACGTTTACAGTGTTCTGTTATACTATGCTATACTATGCTCCAAGCTGTGTTGTTTCAGGTGGACAGGTGTCTTATGTAGCATTGAGACATGCCTGTACTATAATGACCATGCGGTCTTACGCCAAAAAAAAAAAAAAAAAAAAAAAAAAATGCAATTCAAGCTATTGAATAGATTGTACCACTGCAGTTCCAAAGACGACGTGTTTGTTGTGGGATGATGTAGTTGAATTTACTGCCATGTTAAAAAGAAGAAAAAAAAGGAGGAAAGGTGAACCTTCAATAGAACTAAAGCACTCATCTTACACACGACAGGAACAATCCAACAGACATTTTGTCATGAAACCATGTGGTCTCATGAAGTTCAATGCTCTGGCAACAGAACCCAGTGTCACGACTAGAGAGGGTTAGAAGTAGTGCACCTGGACAGATTCTGTTTCTGTGGTCTGCACTGCACTGCACTGCAACTACAGCCATGTCATTGAGTGAGACATCAAAAAGGTCAAAGAGCATTTAAAAAAGAAAAAAAAAGAAAAAAAAAAGTGGCCAAAGTATCAATTAACAAAAACACAACAGAGGGAAGCAATTGCCATTGAATGGATGTGTCCTTGAAAATGTATGATTTAAACAAGAGGGAATCCAAGATAATGTATTTAAATAAGAGGGAATCCATGACTGAAATACAAAAGAGCAAGTAATAAAGGCAAAGCAATCTCAGTTATGACCATTTACATGTCTCTTTAAACATTGACCCTTTCTAACAGAATATATGTACAGAAGCATTTGGCCACTTGTACACAGAGATTCCTTTGTGTACACTCCATTATTTCTCAATATTTGTAAAAATGTGCCTATTTACAAGTTTGTACAGCCACCCAACAGATCTTTTAATTCTCCCAGAGGACCCTCATCCACTTAAAAGCAGGATACCTGAGTTTTGAAAAGAATGCTTCAATCTCCACCGCACATTTCACAGGATCTCAAAGGAGATGCTCACACACACACACACACACACACACACACACTAAAGTTAGATCCTCCCTGAAAGGCTTCAGGACCTTTTAGGAATAAGCCACACCAAAATGTTTGAATCAATGATCCTGTGTTCATATCGGAGGTATTGAGCCCAAAAGGTCTTACAGCAGTTGTCAGTCAAAGTGGCAGCTGACCAACAGGCCTGTGACTGGCCGCAAAGTGACAATATACCTTAAGTAGAGAAAAAAAAATTAAAAAAAAGTGGGCTGAGGCTTTGCTTTAGGTGAATGAATGAGTGATGGAGAACTTCCTGGGAGACTTAATCTTGGCTGTTGATGTCAGAGGCCATGGACTGACGGACTGCTGCTACTGTAGTGGTGGGATGGGGGGGGGGTGTCACTGGGAGAATGAGGCCCTGGGTAGAGAAAACCTGCAGGAGCAAAGGATGAACAATGGGAAGATTTACCTTGGGATGGAGGTGTGAGAAACAACACTAGACTTATAGGTCTGCACCCTAATGTTGGAATAAAATGATAATACTACGAGCTGTCATCAAATCACTGGAGGTGTTGATGCCATTACCTCTGTAGTCTGTGCACTAGTTCAGACACCAGGGCGTCAGAGATACCAGGATAGGACTCCTCCGACATGAAAACGGCCTCCCTCAGCTCATCCACAGCCTCTGGCTTGCCATTGGTTGCCTCAACCTGGTTCTCTTTTAACTGTAAGGGAAGGAGAGACAGTTTACTGGATGATTTTGGCTCCCAAGTGGCGCAGCGGTCTAAGGCACTGCATCTCAGTGCTACAGACACCATAGTTCCAATCCAGGCTGTGTGACAACCGGCTGTGATTGGGAGTCCCATAGGGCGGTGCACAATTGGCCCAGCGTCATCCGGGTTTGGCCGGTGTAGGCCGTCATTGTGAATAAGAATTTCTTAACCGACTTGCCTAGTTCAATAAAATCTTAAAGTGTGCAGCTGTAACTTCAATAAGGTCAACAGATATATCAGAACAGTTTGACCCGGAATCATTCAACTTGACTGAGATTCACCGTTATTATCTTGAGATAAAAAGAGAAATAGTAACGTCAGAAGATCTAGTTAAAATGAGCCCAATTACATTCTTACCTCGGCAAACAAAGGTGAAATGATATTGCACCAGCTCTGTGACAGAGGCCTTTCTGGATTGTCTTGCACCTGATAAAGTATAAAATTTAAAAATCATACTGATGGCTCAGTGCAAGAGCTGAGAAACAGCTGAAGAGTGAACGTCAGCTTATTAAAACAGAGAATGCCCAGAAACCACCTCCTGAACAACTGTGTTTGGTTAGATCCTGACGGGAGAAAGCATGTGGCGGTACGAATACACACACACACTACGGTACGAATACACACACTACGGTACGAATACACACACTACGGTACGAATACACACACTACGGTACGAATACACACACTACGGTATGAATACACACACACTACGGTATGAATATATACTAAGTATATACAAAACATAAAAAAAACAGCTGCTCTTCCATGACAGACTGACCAGGTGAACGCTATAATCCCTTATTGATGTGACTTGTTAAATACACTTCAAATCAGTGTAGATGAAGCAGAGACAGGTTAAAGGAGGATTTTTAAGCCCCGAGAGAAGGATTCAGAGTAAGACAAAAGATTTAAATGCATTTGACCGGGGTATGGTAGTAGGTGCCAGGCGCACCGGTTTGTGTCAAAAACTGCAACGCTGCTTGGTTTTTCACACTCAACAGTTTCCTGTGTGTATCAAGAATGTTCCACCACCTAAAGGACATCCAGACAACTTGACAACTGTGGGAAGCATTGGAGTCAACATGGGCCAGCATCCCTGTGGAACACTTTGGACACCTTGTAGAGTCCATGCCCTGACGAATTAAGGCTAGTCTGAGGGCAAACTCAGCATTAGTAAAGTGTCTTGTACGAGTATATACCATGGTACGAGTATATACCATGGTACGAGTATATACCATGGTAGAAATACACTATGGCAGTGGTATTCAAACTTTCCCGCATGGTACCCATTTTATCCCCTGCAGAGTTTCCAGGGACCCCATTTTTTTCACCCCAAATCCAATGACAACCTGAAAAATCAAAACATTCAGAATTCCAACAATGCCAATGTTTTAAATTCGACTTCTGCTTTCAAAAGTAGCTCAAACGAAACATGTAAAAATTAACTATAGCCATTGAATTCTACCGTGCATTAGAGGGAAATAATGAGTGCTCTAGAGGGGGTGTGGTATATTGGCAATATACCACAAACCCCGAAGGCGCCTTATTGCAATTATAAAATGGTTACCAACGTAATTAGAACAGTAAAACATTTTTTTTTTTGTCATACCCGTGGTATACGGTCTGATATAACACGGCTTTCAGCCAATCATCATTCAGGGCTCAAACCACCCGGTTTATAATATGGTATAAATATACACAATGGTATAAACACACACAATGGTATGAATACACTCAGCTTAAATCAGAATTTGGGTTGAGGATAACCTAAGATGCATGTTTCTCTGCCATCTTACCTGGTTCCTCTCCAGCTCAAACTGGGCGGCACCATTCAGGAACTTCTTGGGGTCCTTCTCCCTGATGGTGTTGAAGATCCAGGCATCGTTCCCAGAGTCGTTCACTCCAGATGCCTGGCCATCCAGCTCACTGACAAGACAAAGACAACCTTTTAGACAACCTCACATGGAAGCACAGTCTGAAGCATATTAGTAAACTGTCCCAATAAACAATCTGGGTAACCACCACTTGTGTGTGTGAATTGCCCGAAGGAACGAATGACCACGATCGGCTAAATAACATTAAAGGACTTTAATGGATCAAATGATGACGACTTACAAGCCCGACTCGTCGTCGCTGGAGTCCTCCAGAGACTGCTCTGCTTTCCACTTCTTGTACTTCTCCACCAGCTCTGAAAGGTAGGACGTCTTCTTGGCGTGCCGGATGATCAGCTTGTGTTTCAGAAGCTCTTTGGCAGTTGGCCTCTGAGGAGGAGCATCGAGTCAAACAAGTGTAAACATTGGATGTGTTTTCTAAATGTACAGAGGGTTGACTTTCTCCATTTTTTTTGTAATTTAGCAGTTCTTATCCAGAGCAACTTACAGGAGCAATAGGAGTGCCTTGCTCAATGGCAACAGACAGATTTTTCACCTAGTCGGGTTCGGGGATTCGAACCAGCGACCTTTTGGTTACTGGCCCAAACGCTCTTAACCGCTAATTAACGAAATACCCATTTGAGCTCAATTGCTCCCCAAACACCACTTACAAAGCTGGGCTCTTTGTTCAAACAGGCTTCTATGAATTCTTTGAGGGGTTTGCAGTAGTTTCCTTCCAGGGTGGGCGGGTTGTTCTTTGGGATGACGAATAAGACCTTCATAGGGTGAAGCTCTGAGTAGGGCGGCTCTCCTTTGGCTAGCTCTATGGCTGTTATACCTAGCGACCATATATCCGCCTGCGACACAACGAGAGAGAAAAAAAAAAAAAAGAAGACACTTGAGAAAGATTTTTTTAGAACACTTCCACAACGGACTTCAAAACCTCATAGCAAATATCAATAGGGAAAGTTTGTGATGCAAAGGATATACAGACAGCATGATTCACAGAATGAAAGTGATAACACTTGAGATTTCTATTCAAGAGAGGAGGGAGCCATTTTATATTTCGCCAGACAGACAGACAACCTGATCCTGTAGTAAGCCATTTAAGGAACTACCGTCAACCCAGTGTGAGACTGGTGGCTCTGGTTTGCCGCATGGTGATTCATATGTTGTGGTCGTTCCTAATGTGTCTGGTGATATTTTCTATCTGTGTGCAGTGCTGTGCCCTGGCTGTAGTGTGATCACCGCAGGTTACAGAGCTGAAGCTACCTCTGCAATGCCTCTACTCAGCAGAACAATTCAGCCAGGGAAAAAAAAGGTTAATTGGACACTATTTGATTTATTAGGATCCCCACTATGAAAACTAATTTGCATTAAACATTTTGTTGACAATTCCACACATTGCCTATGACACATTATAACACTTTGCACAAACCTATGAACAGATATGCCATCTTAACCTAGAACCTGAGAGAGACAACCTAGAACCTGAGAGAGACAACCTAGAACCTGAGAGAGACAACCTAGAACCTGAGAGAGACAACCTAGAACCTGAGAGAGACAACCTAGAACCTGAGAGAGAGCTTGTGGTATTTCTGACCTTGGAGTCATACGCAGACTGTTTTATGACTTCAGGTGCCATCCAGAACGGAGTGCCCACGAACGTGTTCCTCTTTATCTGGGTGTCCGTTAACTGCCCCGCCACTCCAAAGTCTGCCAGCTTCACGTCTCCTTGCTCTGATAGCAACACGTTAGCGGCTGGGGGCAATAACAAACTATGAGATTTACCATGGTGGCCAGTCAGTTGGATATTCATGCTGCACTGTATGGCCATAGTGGGTTCTAAACAGTACCTTTAATATCTCGGTGGATTTTATTTTCAGAGTGCAGGTACTCAAGTCCCCTCAGGATCTCTCTGAGAATAGTGGCAATCTGGGTTTCGTCCAAGGCACCGGGCTCCAACTAAAAGAGAAAGCAGGCTGGAATAAAAATACAAAAAATAAAAAGTGTCCTACTGGACCTCGATGGAAATGTTAAGACGCCCTTTGGGCTAGGCCTGTGTTACATCAATGCCATCTTACTGAGGAGTTTACTATACTGTAGAGAAACTTACTAAATCCAGAGCTGATCCTCCTCCTAAATATTCCATAATAATCCATAATTTCGCATCCTGAAATTAAAAAGAGAGAATGTTTTAATCATAAATCATGATGAGTCTTTATTAAAACAGATCAACATTTACTGTTATAATTCTGCATCACATTGGAATAGAGTGGAAGGGGAAATTAAATAAGATGAAGACAGTCAACTTCTCATTTAATACTTTCATAATAATTCATATTAAATGAGAAGCTTAAGCTAAGCACTTCAGCAATCTCTTCTCCCGGTGAGCCTAGAGGGGAGTCAATCACAGCACATGTGGCTGCATCAGGGATCATATCAAATGGTGGAATGTTAAGGGACCTAAGGTCTGACGCAACAACCGCCTAGCGACGCCCGGAACACAACAACCGCCTAGCGACGCCCGGAACACAACAACCGCCTAGCGACGCCCGGAACACAACAACCGCCTAGCGACGCCCGGAACACAACAACCGCCTAGCGACGCCCGGAACACAACAACCGCCTAGCGACGCCCGGAACACAACAACCGCCTAGCGACGCCCGGAACACAACAACCGCCTAGCGACGCCCGGAACACAACAACCGCCTAGCGACGCCCGGAACAAGTGCAGTTCAATAATGCAGCACATTAAAAAAATGGTATCATTTAGCAGACACTCTTATCAAGAGTGACTTACAGTAGTGAGTGCATACATTTTCATCCTTGTAATGTTTTATATTTTTTAAATAAATGGTCCCCCAGTGGGAATTGAACCCACAACCCTGGCGTTTCATGTGCCAATGCGATACAAATTGAGCCAACACATTCTAACAGCAGACTTGATAACCTTGAGAGAGAGAGAGAGAGAGATGGCATAATACAACAATTTATAAATAATATAATATATATGCCATTTAGCTGACGCTTTTATCCAAAGCGACTTACAGTCATGTGTGCATACATTCTACGTATGGGTGGTCCCGGGAATCGAACCCACTACCCTGGCGTTACAAGCGCCATGCTCTAGAATCGAACCCACTACCCTGGCGTTACAAGCGCCATGCTCTACCAACTGAGCCACAGAAGGAATAGAAGAATAGCCTCAGGTCAAAGAAATACAACTAGGATGTTTAGCTGTAAGGGTCTAGTGTGTTATGCAGGACACACTAAACACAAAAAAAGACCAGACTTTCTTCCTCGTTATGATCCATAAACCAGTTGGTTTCCTTCCCAGCCTCCCTGGCCTGAATCTCTCCTTCCCAGCCTCCCTGGCCTGAATCTCTCCTTCCCAGCCTCCCTGGCCTGAATCTCTCCTTCCCAGCCTCCCTGGCCTGAATCTCTCCTTCCCAGCCTCCCTGGCCTGAATCTCTCCTTCCCAGCCTCCCTGGCCTGAATCTCTCCTTCCCAGCCTCCCTGGCCTGAATCTCTCCTTCCCAGCCTCCCTGGCCTGAATCTCTTCAGCAGCTTGCCATAGCCTACTAACCAGCTCTTATCCTCAGTATGGGATCAGACAGAGCATTTCATATGTAAACCATAATGCAACAGCATGTGGAGCAGAAGTAAATGGGCCCTGCACGGTGCTGTTAACATGGAAGAAAACTCCTCTTTTCACCCTGGGGTATTTACACACATTTTAATGTCAAAGAACGGCTTTAAGAAATGTTGAGTGTTTCTGAATGATTCAGTCTCAGTTCTGACTTAAATCTGCTTAAAAATCAGAGACGAGTTTTAAATATTTCTGCCCAACCAAATTTACTGAACTTGAACAAATCAAAGGATGTGTTGTGCAAGGTTGGTAGACACATTAAAAATGATTCACAGCTGTGATGGCTGCCAAATGTGTATTAACTAACGTGAAGACATTCACAAATCAATAAATCTTCATTTTTCATTGATTTGGAAAATGTTAATTTTTTTCTCACTTTTATAAACATGGAGCAAATTGTGTAGATCAGTAAAAAAAAAAAAATCTAATTTACTCCCTTTTTAGATTTAATTTTAAGACATAAAAATGTGAAGACTGTGCAAGGCGTGTTGACTTTCACTAGGCACTGTGGTGAACAATACCCAAGAGTTTATATGCAAACATTGACAGTGGAATGGCCTTACTGAAGAGCTCAGTGACGTTCAATGTGGCACCGTCATAGAACTCCACCTTTCCAACAAGTCAGTTCTGCCCTGCTAGAGCTGCCCCGGTCAACTCTAAGTGCTGTTATTTTGAAGTGGAAATTATCTAGGAGCAACAACGGCTCGGCCCTGAAGTGGTAGGCCACACAAACGCACAGAACGGGACAGCCAAGTGCTGAAGCACATAGCGTGTAAAAATCGTCCGTCCTCAGTTGCACCACTCCCTACACAGTTCCAAACAGTCTCTGGAAGCAAAGTCAGCACAACAACTGTTAGATTGGAGCTTCGTGAAGCGGGTTTCCATGGCCGAGCTGCCACAGACAAGCCTAAGATCACCATGAGCAATGCCAAGTGACGACTCGAGTGGTGTAAAGCACGCCACCATTGGACTCTGGAGCAGTGGAAACGCGTTCTCTGGCGTGATGAAATCACGCATAAACATCTGTCAGTCCGAGGGCCGGATGGCAGGTGAACGCTACCTGCCCGAATACATAGTGGCAACTGTAAAGTTAGGAAAGGGCCTTCCCCACCAGTTTCGGAATGACAATGCACAAATTGAGGTCCATACAGAAATGTTTTTCCAAGATCGGTGTGGAAGAACTTGACTGGCCTGCACAGAGCCACGACCTTAACCCCATCGAACACCTATGGGATGAATTGGAATGCCAACTGCGAACCACACCTAATCGCCCAACCTCACTAATGCTCTTGTGGCTGAATGGAAGCAAGTCCCCGCAGCAATGGTTCAACATCTAGTGGAAAGCCTTCACAGAAGAGTAGGGGCTGTTATAGCCGCAAAGGGGGCTGATCAACTCCATATTAATGCCCATGATTTTGGAATGAGATGTTCAATAAGCAGATGTCCACATACATTTGGACATTTGGTCATTTAGTGTTTCTGAAAAATATATAAAATGAACCAAATTGCAACCTTTGTTGACTGCAACATAAGGCGATTCTGCCCGAGTGAGCATTTTCTGTTATAAATGGCTGTGCATCACTGTCTGCTGCGGCTGTGAATTTCCCCTTGTAGACAGGTAATCATGTAGGCCAGTGGTGTGTGGATGAGTAAGTATGAGCTGCAGACTGAGGCCTGTGGCCAGACAGACTAGATAAACCTGCCCGAGGTGCAGGCGTCATGTGTAAAAGAGCACATTTCACCTTTAATTTTTATAAAGACTAGGCCTATGAGTAATTACATAGGAAATTGTATTCGGTTGGGCATGTTCTAATTCATCACTGACTGACACTAATATCTTCTCCTCTCTCTAATGGTTCTTATTGTATAACAGTTTTACCAGGAATTATTGAGAGATTTAAAGTCAGTCTGTAACCAATTTTGATATGGCCTTGACTTTTGGTCAATTTTGTTATCGACTATGCTTCTAACTTTAGTGTTTTCCCACAAATTGCAATTGAGCAAATTCACCGGTTAACAAAAAGGTTAAATTCGTTCCAAACGGTAAAATGATGTGACCAAACAGAAAATACTATGCATTGAAGGAATGGTCATGTGACAATAGCGAGCCTATCATTTTCTTTTATTTAACCCTTATTTTACCGGGTAAGTTCACTGAGAACACATTATCATTTACAGCAACAACCTGGGGAATAGTTACAGGGGAAAGGAGGGGGATGAATGAGCCAATTGTAAGCTGGGGATGATTAGGTGACCATGATGGAATTTAGCCAGGACACCGGGGTTAACAACCCTACTCTTTTGATAAGTGCAATGGGATCTTTAGTGACCACAGAGAGTCAAGACACATTTAACGTCCCATCCGAAAGACGGCACCCTACACAGGGCAATGTCCCTAATCACTGCCCTGGGGCACTGGGATATTTCTTTTTCCGACCAGAGGAAAGGGTGCCTCCTACTGGCCCTCCAATACCACTTCCAGTAGCATGTGGTCTCCCATCCAGGGACCAACCCTGCTTAGCTTCAGAAGCAAGCCAGCAGTGGGATGCAGATTATAGAACATTAACTAATGAAGCAGAGAATAGAATACATACATTTTCAAACATTTGCCAAATTGCAATTTGTAGGAAAACACTAACTGTTCTAAGACACATCTGATGCGAGCCCTTTCATGTGACAGAGATGAACATCTTAGTTAGAAACTTAGAAAGAGGGGAAACCTAAATATATGCAACAACTATGATGGGTTGCTAATATGACAAGTATTGTGCTTTTGACTTCTGGACAACGAAAGAAAGTTGATATGAAAAACCAGTAGAATTGAAATTCTTGGAAACTTTTTTGGTTGCTTTGGCCGATTTCAAGTTTTCATAAATCGGAAAGCGGTATTTTTGGACACCACTTTGGTCGAAAAAAAATATTTTTAGATATATTTTTTACACCTTTAATCTTTATCTAACTAGGCAAGTCAGTTAAGAACACATTCTTATTTTCAATGACGGCGTAGGAATGGTGGGTTAACTGCCTCGTTCAGGGGCAGAACAGATTTTTACCTTGTTAGCTCGGGGATTCAATCTTGCAACCTTACAGTTAACTAGTCCAAAGCTCTAACCACCTGATTACATTGCACTCCACGAGGAGCCTGCCTGTTACGCGAATGCAGTAAGCCAAGGTAAGTTGCTAGCTAGCATTAAACTCATCTTATAAAAAAACAACCAATCATTATCACTAGTTAACTACACATGGTTGATGATATTACTAGTTTATCTAGCGTGTCCTGTGTTGCATATAATCGATGCGGTGCGTATCGTTGCTCCAATGTGTACCTAACCATAAACACCAATGCCTTTCTTAAAATCAATACACAGAAGTATATCTTTTTAAACCTGCATATTTAGCTAAAAGAAATCCAGGTTAGCAGGCAATATTAACCAGGTGAAATTGTGTCACTTCTCTTGCGTTCATTGCACGCAGAGTCAGTGTATGTGCAACAATTTGGGCTGCCTAATTTGGCAGAATTTTAAATAATTATGACATAACATTTAAGGTTGTGCAATGTAACAGGAATATTTAGGACTTATGGATGCCACCCGTTACATAAAATACTGAACGGTTCCGTATCTCACTGAAAGAATAAACGTCTTGTTTTCAAGATGATAGGTCATTAATATGGTCAAATCTGGAAACTAAGACTCGTATTTCTGTGTGTTATGTTATAACTAAGTCAATGATTTGATAGAGCAGTTTGACTGAGCGGTGGTAGGCACCAGCAGGCTCGTAAGCATTCATTCAAACAGCACTTTCGTGCATTTTGCCAGCAGCTCTTCGCTGTGCTTCAAGCGTCGAGCTGTTTATGACTTCAAGCCTATCAACTCCCAAGATTAGGCTGGTGTAACCGATGTGAAATGGCTAGCTAGATAGCGGGGTGCGCGCTAATAGCGTTTCAAACGTCACTCGCTCTGAGACTTGGAGTGGTTGTTCACCTTGAATGGGTAACGCTACTTTGAGGGTGGCTGTTGTCGATGTGTTCCTGGTTCGAGCGAGAAGAGGGACGGAAGCTATACTGTTATACTGGCAATACTAAAGTGCCTATAAGAACATCCAATAGTCAAAGGTTAATGAAATACAAATGGTATAGAGAGAAATAGTCCTGTAATTCCTATAATAACTACAACCTAAAACTTCTTACCTGGGAATATTGAAGACTCATGTTGAAAGGAATAACCATATGTTCTCATGTTCTGAGCAAGGAACTTAAACGTTAGCATTCTTACATGGCACATATTGCACTTTTACTTTCTTCTCCAACACTTTTTGCATTATTTAAACCAAATTGAACATGTTTCATTATTTATTTGAGGCTAAATTGATTTTATTTATGTACTATATTAAGTTAAAAGAAGTGTTCAGTATTGTTGTAATTGTCATTATTACAAATAAATAAAACATTTGGCTTTTTTTGGTCCTCCAATAATCGGTATCGAAAAAAAATCATAGTCGGTCGACCTCTATACACACATACGTGTGTATATATATGTATGTATATATGTATATGTATGTGTATGTGTATATGTATATATGTATATACACACACACACACACACACACACACACACACACATATTTTTTGTTGTTGTTTGTAAATATTTTTTATTCAACAGTAACATGCAAAACAGAACAGGGTTACACAAAGAAAGATACAAAAAAAAATACAAATCCACATTAATATCCATTTAAATACAGACATGTAGCGAATATATTTTAGACATTTTGTTTTGTGTTTTAATTATTCTAAATTGTTTTCCAAATCAGATAAAAATAAATAAGGGAGTTTTTTCCCCCTTCGTACATTGATGTGTATGAATTTTTTTCCTAATAAAATTAAAGAGATAAGACATACGGACGTTCAATTGTGTGTTGTAAAATAAATGGTCAAACATAGACCTTATGGTTGTTGTTGTTGCCAGAAATATAGTTTTCCATCAGTCCAGAACACCTCATTATGTAAACAATTACAAAATAAGTGTTCCATAGATTCAGTTTCGAGTTCACAAAAACACCATTCACTGGAAACAGGTATTCATTTAGAAATCAAGCTATTAGGTAGAATCTATGTGTAAGGCGATCTCCTTTGCTTTATTGGTCACCATAAATGTGTGGAGTGAGCCAAGCACGGCACCAGTTTACAGAAAACGATGAAGCACAACTAAATAGAACAGAAGGAATAGACTTCCTGTAGAAAATATCCCTTAATAAACTATTGTTGAATTTCTTATCTAGTAAACCGACGCCATTCACCTGGATATCGCTTACAATAAGAGACGTTCAAAAATATGCACTATTCTGAAGTAAAGATTTTATCCCACTAGGTACAGCTAGTGGCTAGAGCCGAAAGGATGCAAGATCGAATTTCCGAGCTGAGAAGATAAAAAAAAATGACTCAACCCGTACTGAAGCAATACTTTTTTCTTTAAGGTGAATGGGAAGGATTTACTTCAGACGCCCGACAAGGCCCTCATCTTCATCATTCGCAGGAGAAAGACACTGAGGTATCGGGGGACGAAGGTACGGGTGCCTTGTAAGGATCCGTCGCCAAGAGGGTAATCAACCTTTACGATCGGTCCTATTAGCCAACATACAATCAATTGATCATAAAATAGACAAACTTCGATCACGTATATCCTACCAACGGGACATTAAAAACGGTAATATCTTTTGTTGAAACCGAGTCATGGCTGAACGATGACATGAACAACGTAGATCTTGAGGGTTTTTCGCTTTTCCGGCAGGATATAACGGCCTCTGGTAAGACAAAGGGGTGGCGGTCTAAACTCTTTAGACCACACTATTTACCAAGAGAGTTTATGTATTTTTTGTAGTTGTCGATATACCACCACAAACCGATGCTGGCACTAAGACAGCACTCAATGAGCTGTATACAGCCATAAGCAAACAGGAAAATGCTCATCCAGAGGAGCCACTCCTAGTGGCCGGGGACTTTAATGCAGGGAAAAAAATATATTTTACCTCATTTCTACCAGCATGTTAAAATGTGCAACCAGAGAAAACCCCCCACTAAAAATACAAAAAAAAAAAAAAAAAAAAAACTCTAGACCACCTTTACTCCACACAAAGAGACACGTAAAAAAGCACTCCCTAATCCTCCATTTGGCAAATCTGACCATAATTCTATCCTCCTGATTCCTGCTTACTATTAAAAACTAAAGCAGGAAGCACAAGTGACTGTCAATAACAAAGTGGTCAGACAAAGCAGATGCTAAGCTACATCACTGTTTTTCTAGCACAGACTGGAATATGTTCTGGGATTCTTCCAATGGCATTGAGGAGTATACCACCTCAGTCACCGGCTTCATCAATAAGTGCATCGATGTCGTCCCCACAGTGACCGTACGTACATACCCCAACCAGAAGCTATGGATTACAGGCAACATCCGCAGTGAGCTAAAAGGGTAAAGCTTACGCTTTCAAGAAGAGGGACTCTACCCCCTAACCCTAACCCTAACCCTAGTAAGATTTAGATGCACTATTGTAAAGTGGCTGTTCCACTGGATGTCATAAGGTGAATGCACCAATTTGTAAGTCGCTCTGGATAAGAGCGTCTGCTAAATGACTTAAATGTAAATGTAAGCTTATAAGGAATCCTGCTATGCCCTCCGACGAACCATCAAACAGGCAAAGTGTCAATACAGGACTAAGACAATCGTACTACACCGGCTCCGACGCTCGTCGGATGTGGCAGGGTTTGCAAACTATTACAGAATACAAAGGGAAGCACAGCCACGAGCTACCCAGTGACACAAGCCTACCAGATGAGCTACATTACTTCTATGCTCGCTTCGAGGCAAACAACACTGAAGCATCAGCTGTTCCGGACGACTGTGGTAACACTCTCCGTAGCCAATGTGAGTAAGACCTTTAAACAGGTCAACATTCACAAGGCCGCAGGGTCAGATGGATTACCAGGACGTGTACTCCAAGCATGCGCTGACCAACTGGCAAGTGTCTTCACTGACATTTTCAACCTGTCCCTGACTGAGTCTGTAATACCTACATGTTTCAAGCAGACCACCATAGTCCCTGTGCCAAAGAGCACTAAGATAACCTGCCTAAATGACTACCGACCCGTAGCACTCACATCTGTTGCTATGAAGTGCTTTGAAAGGCTCGTCATGGCTCACATCGACACCATCATCCCAGAAACCCTAGACCCACTCCAATTTGCATACCCCCCAGATCCACAGATTTACTCAATTGCACGCAAAACTGCCCTTTCCCACCTAGACAAAATGAACACCTGTGAGAATGCTATTCACCGACTACAGCTTAGCATTGAACACCATAGTGCCCTCAAAGTTAATCAATAAGCTAAGGGCCCTGGGACTAAACACCTCCCTCTGCAACTGGATCCTGGACTTCTTGACGGGCCGCCCCAGGTGGTATGGGTAGGTAACAAATCCGCCACACTGATCCTCAACATGGGGGCCCCTCAGGGGTGCGTGCTCAGTCCTCTCCTGTGCTCCTTGTTCACTCATGACTGCATGGCCAAGCACAACACCATCATCAAGTTTGCCGATGACACAATAGTGGTAGGCCTGATCACAAACAACGAGACAGCCTATAGGGAAGTGGTCAGCAACCTGGCCGTGTGGTGCCAGGACAACATCCTCTCCCTCTATGTGATCAAGACAAAGGAGATGATTGTGGACTACGGGAAAAAGAGGACCGAGCATGCTCGCATTCTCATTGAAGGGGCCGCAGTGGAGCAGGTTGAGAGCTTCAAGTTCCTTGGGTGTCCAAATCAACAAACTATAGTTGTGAATAGGGCACGACAAAGCCTATTCCCCCTCAGGAGACTGAAAAGATTTGGCATTTTTATTACGTCGACTTTTGTTACTTATATTTTCTCTTTTTTTTTTACTTAACACATTTTCTTAATTTGTTAAAGCATTGTTGGTTAAGGGCTTGTAAGTAAGTGTTTCACCTTTAGTATTCGGCGCATGTGACAAATACAATTTGATCTTGCTTCTTCCCAATACGATGAGCGACATCCACAGCCATACATCCTTTGGGGAAGTCCAGGGCCACACGGTTACAGATGTCATTTACTAGGAGCTTCACATTCTCACCCTGGTCCTCGGGGACACCGTAAAGCTGTAGCCCCCACCTTCTCCGGTATCGCTCTGCTTCACACAAGCGCTCTTGCATGTCGATGTCGACTATAGTCTTCTCCTGTGCAGTGTATTTATCAGAGGTTGCAGTGTTTGCACGTTTAAGCTCTTCGAAACTCTCGTATGCATGATTCTGCTTTCAAGGTCAATGATTTTTTTATGTGTTTTCACGCATCTTTCTTTCCAGAACATCGTCTCTTTCGATAATCTTTGCAGTGACAGCTTTGATTATGTCGACCTGGGGTTCACTCAGACAATTCTTTGTGCTTTTTGGGTGCAGGACTATTCACTGGAGTTTCTGAAATCAACCGAATGTCCAGATTCCTCCATTTCGTCACCTGAGGAGTCAGGTAGCGGGTTCTCTCCGGTGTATGAGTGGTCAGCTAGCAACTGTCTTCTCACTTTGCTCTTTTCCACATTGTCTTTTTTCATCCATTTTGACTAGTTTCAGATCAAATAAGCGGTCTACTGACCATTCTCGTGTTAACTATATACCGAGGTGTTACTTAAATGTAAGTTTGAGAGGGATAAAAGTTACGTTTACACAGAGCAATCTTCCTGGAACTCCTTTTTTGGTTGCTTTTCTGTTAGCTGCTTTGTGGTGCTCCTCCCTCTCCCACTGCTCCCTGCGAGTTACCTAGCAACGGGTCTCCGCTCTAGTTTGCTCGTGGCTGACTGACTAGAGACAGCCATATAGTTGAGATACGAAAGCTACTTTCTAACTGACTATATCCGCAAAAATAATAATTCCGATCAAGACACTTCCTATTTTATGACTGTTAAATTGGTGTCCAGAATTTAATTCCACTAAATTATGCAAATTAACCGTTAAGCGTGACCGGTCAAATGTATTTTCGGTGGTTAACCGTTGACAGTCAAGGCTAGGGACGTTATACCACATCGATCCATTTCATGTCAGGGAGGGCAGCATTACATGTTAATTTAATTTTTTACATCAAATATAAAGTGAGCACAAGCCGTAGAACCAAGCATTTGAAATGCTATACGATTCGGCTACCGTTTTCAGAGACTGCATAACATCAGTATGTGTATTCACCTAGACTTGGCCTGCTTGCCCCACTTTTAGACACGCACACAACACTAGCCTCCATCTGGCAGTACGACTGGAGCCAACAGCTAGCTGACCCTCTCACCACTGGCCTCAGGTAAACCCTTAACCAGCAATTGGAAAAAAAGCACCCAATTCTCATACTTGAGTAAAAGTAACGATACCTTAATAGAAAAAACTTGTGTCAAAGTGCAAGTCACCCATTAAAACAGTACTTGAGTAAAAGTCTAAAAGTATTTGGGTTTTAATATACTTAAGTATCAAAAGTAAATGTAATTGCAAAAATATATTTAAGTATTAAAAGCATAAAATTAATATATGCTTATATCAATTAAACCAGACAGAAGTTATTTATGGATAGCCAGGGGCACGCTCCAACACTCAGACATCATTTAATAATGAAGCATGTGTGTTTAGTGAGTCCACCAGATCAGAGGCAGTAGGGATGATCAGGCATGTTCTCTTACTAAATATGTGAATTGGACCATTGTCCTGTCCTGCTAAGCATTCAAAATATAACAAGCCTTTTGGGTGTCAGGGAAAATGTACATTATTTTCTTTAGGAATATAGTGAAGCAAAAGCAGGCAAAAATGTAAATAGTTAAGTACAGATACCCTAAAAAACAGCTTAAGTAGTACTTTAAAGTATTTTTATTTAAGTACTGCCACTAACACACTACATGCTCTCTAAGAGCCACTTAAGCCCTATCACATGTAGACCTGGAGTACTCTGCCCACTCCAGATTCATTTCAAACCTATAGTTTACAGCAACCAAGGGCCAGGAAATTATGAAATCCCTCACGAGCAAGTCAACACGGGATCCTCATGAATGCTTAATTGTTTTTTAATAGTATTACTGTCCTCGCATGACATGCAGTACATTGTAGGACATATAGGATAATGAAGTAATGCATGCCTGTGTTCTGCTCACCATCACTAGTACCAATCCATGCCATAGGCCTAATGCTCAGGCACAATTAATGAGAGCCTTGTCCCATTAACCATATGAATGATTTATTGACCCACATACAGTTGCCTGCAATTGTTACACATATCACCACTGGCAGCAACACTTGAACTGACACCACAACTGTCACACAAATAGAGAGGGGGGGTGTAGAAAGAGAGAACAATGCTTTGCCACAATTTGTGGATGGACTATTCAGCCAAAATCATTTTTTCACAGCATGTTGATATAATTACGAGGTTCGGTCAACTTACCTTCAAATATGATCCATAATACCTGGTAACGAAGGGACTGTCACACTGGCTGAGGACTGTTATTTCCTGTTGGATGTCTTCGATTTCATCCTCAGCCTCCTCGAGGTCAATTATCTTAATGGCCACTACTTTCTGAGTCCTATTGTCAACGCCTTTGAACACCTCTCCAAAAGAGCCTTTCCCTATCCTCTCCAGCTTGGTGAACAGCTCCTCCGGATCGGCTTTAAAGTTCTGAGGGAAGGAGAGAAACAGGGCTGTGGTAAGGACAGCAGAGCAAAATTCAAATCACAGGTAAAGAAGGACCATGCGATCAAGAGATTAAGCATAGGTTTTTATTCTATGATTGTAGCCTGTCTGGTTTTAATAATAGTCCAATAAAAAGCATGAGCTGGCACATCCACCCCCAAAAAAGAATATATATTAAAAGTTAGCAGAGGTACTGAATAACGGTACGCTATAAAAGAGAGTTGGACCCTTTATATACAAGCTCACAGTTTTATTGGGTAAACCACCAATGTTGCAGCATCAGTGTGCCTTCTTCAGGGTGATGTCATGAATGCTTGAACCGGGTTATGTAGACAAACAGCGCAATTTGTGCAACCAATGACAATAGTGAGGGTTGTGTTTATAGTTATTAGGGTGGTGAGAAATTTTCAAAAATGAAACTGTTTACAGGCTGGGCATACGGAGGCTGATTTCCACAGAGCTGGTACTGCGTGTTCCCTCAGTGAGCGATTGAACAGTCAGCAATACCTTGTGACAGAATTTCAGAACATGGTTGCTGATGTTATCTGGGCCAGTGGCTTTGTTGACTGATATTTGTTTTATATATTCTATGAACATCTGCTTCCTGTATAACCAAATGAAACTCCCCTTGTGCTAGAGACAATGTTCACACAACAGCTCACCTTCCTCAGTATAAAATCCAGACAACCATATCTACAATTTAAAAAATGTATTTAAAAAAAAAAATGTTCAGACTAGAGCTGTCCCCAACAAAAATCTTGGTAGACTGAAAGTCATCTGTACTTTCGACTAGTATATTGGTAGAATTTTTTTGGGGGGTGTATTTGTCCATATATAGACACACCCTATGTGTTTTAATAAAATCAACTATAGGAAGTGTTTGTCTGATACTTTAAAAAACATTACGGTTTGATGAAATATGCCTCAAGAGATCTAGATAACCAGAAAAAAAATCTTAACCTGAACCAAATTCTCCTCCCACTCCTGCTGACTTTCGCAGATTCTGCCATTACTCTCCTGAAGTTGCCGATAATAGCCTACACGGAGTCAGCAATCACTCATGTCGAATGCCAATTTATCTTACAATCTTTACTGATATGCGTGCCAGTTTATTTTTTTTATTTGTATAAACAAAACAGTTTTGGCTATATCATTATTGTTTGTAGATTGAGGGGGATTTTCTTTTTTAATCCATTTCAGAATAAGGCTGTAATGTAAAAAAAAAAATTAGGAAAAAGTCAAGGGGTCTGAATACTTTCCGAATGCACTGTAAAACGTACCAGCACCCAAAATGAGTACCGGAACCCATTTCAGCCCAAGTCAAGCACTGATAAGAAGTTATCAGGTAGTCCTATTTTATGACATTTCCACTGGATCAGAGCATGACATTTTTCGCTTTCACGCTGAGTGGTTATCAAAAGTAAGTGAGCTGGAATGATTTTTCAAAAACATTGTGTAACTATTGTAAATTCTCAATGGATGAAGGGTTACATACTCTGCAACATGGTAAGACTATTAAGGCTCTGTTCAGTTATTAATGCTTCCCTGGGCCAATCACAGAAAGCTATAATACAAAGGATTCTGGTGTAGGGGGGCACCAATAATATCATCATTATACCCCTGAGAAACTCAAGCAGCTTGAGGAATTCATTCTAAACACCCGTAACAACCAATAAGTGAACAGCATAACTAATCCGATGGCTTTAGTTCGGCCTTATTGACAAACAAAGCAGTCTTTCACACTTTCTGCCCCGCAATAGTGACTCTTTGGTCACTTGCCTTTATCCATTTGTCAAATAGGCCTGTTTCTTTAAGTTAGGCAATCAGTGTTTCCCTTAGGATGCTTTTCCAGCAGTGGAGGCGGGCTGGATACCTACTATGTAGGGAAAGGGGGATACCTAGTCAGTTGTACAACAATGCATTCAACTGAATTGTGTCTTCCACATTTAACCCAACCATCAATCAAAGAAGTGCGGGGGGGGCTGCCTTAATATACATCCACGTCATTGGCGCCCGGGGAACAGTGGGTTAACTGCCTTGCTTAGGGGCAGAACATATTTTTACCTTGTCAGCTCAAGGATTTGATCAAGCAACCTTTCGGTTACTGGCCCAACGCTCCTACCCGTCAGGCTACCTGCCGCCCCTACTGGGACAATCTACTGGGATTTTGTACATTGGCCAGTAAAGTGGGAAATTGTGAAGCAGCTCAACCTGACAAGAAAATCCCGATATGATAAAGTGAGAAAATCTCTTGGAGTAAAAAAAAATCTAAACATCAATACGGACAGTAAAAGAATAGAACCAAGGCCTCCTCCATAAAGATGGTGAATAGCTTGGAGCAGGAACACAACACCCCCTCCCCTCAGACAGGCCCCCCCCCCCCTGTGGTCTACAAAGGAGGGGATGGTCGTCTTCACGCTTGACATTACAATTCACTTCCTGCACTGCAACGATTAACTGCCTGAAGCACTTTTTTCACAAATTATGGAACGGTCTATTATGCTGCATAACTAGTGTGAAGGAACATTTTCTACTGAAAATACTTTGTTTTATAGGTTAACGATGTCCAATTAATTTCACTACAGGCATAAAGATGTCATACTCTTAAAAAATATATATATATATTTTTTTTTTAAATAAAAAAAAATAAAAAATCACAATTTGATACCCATTATGGGGCATTCTGGAAAGAGAGAGGAACTTTATTTGCTTGCACTAGAATTACAGTTTAATTTACCATAAAAACAATGCTGAACAGCTAGCCTATTGTTGTCATAACAACCCCTGGAGAATGTTGTAAATCTGCTCCATTAAAAAGAGGCAAAGAGACTACTAATATCTTGACATGAGTTGAAAGGGGGGTGAAGAATAAAGCCTGTCACAACAGCAGAGCAGTCATCCAGGTGAAAAATCATCCTATTGAGACTGACCTCAATGGGAAAAACACTGGGCACTGTGACTACAGGCTCCACATGCTGGGTGGGAGCCTCCACAGTCAGGTTTATCACCACTGCTAAAACATCCCTATAAAAAGCATGAGTTTGCTCCTCTCCCAGCTGCACCACCAGATTGCGTGGTCCAATGCAGTCAGTCTGCACCCTGAGGCTCATCCCCCCCGCCCCATATACACACACTCCACTTCTCCCTCTGGGTCAGCTCTACCCAGGCCAAGCCTGAATGAACCATGTTGCCACCATTCAGGATAGGACAGTACAGTGGTGAAACATGGCTCTATTCATGCAGCTCAAGGCTATCTCGCAGTGGTGCCCCATGAGAATGACAGTCATATGTCCATTGTCAGAATGGGGAATGACCTAGAGACCTAGTTTTCTTACAAGATAAGTCATGTCCCGGCAGCTTTCTTGTTGACTGCCTGCACTGAAAAATGTCAAGAATGTTTAAGAGGAAATATTACTTTCCACTGCCTCAACTGGCAGGCACCTCAGTAACATGTTGCTGTTTTGCTTTCATGTTTCCTTGTTGAATAAAATGTTTTTTTTTTCCCACCTATATTTAACCAGGTAGGCAAGTTGAGAACAAGTTCTCATTTACAATTGCGACCTGGCCAAGATCAAGCAAAGCAGTTCGACACATACAACGACACAGAGTTACACATGGAGTAAAACAAACATACAGTCAATAATACAGTATAAACAAGTCTATATACACGATGTGAGCAAATGAGGTGAGATAAGGGCGGTAAAGGCAAAAAAGGCCATGGTGGCAAAGTAAATACAATATAGCAAGTAAAACACTGGAATGGTTGATTTGCAGTGGAAGCATGTGCAAAGTAGAAATAGAAATAATGGGGTGCAAAGGAGCTACATAAATAAATAAAATAAATACAGTAAGGAAAGAGGTAGTTTAGTGGTTGAGCCATTGAGTCGTGCTTAAAATGTATTGCCTTTGAGTAAACACAAACAATGTGCATTAGTGTAACACTACAGGGAAAGCATTTCAGTTGTAGCTTAGGATTTGGCTTAAATGGCAAACACTTATTGTTTTAGCAACATGCAAAATAGTTTATATATTGTAAACCAGATGCTTAACTTTGCCATCCAGTCTACAGGACTGTCAGATACAGACTGCACCACAATCTGGCCACATCTCTGCTAAACATAAATATGGCTCAATAGAATGGCCTTATCAGTGGGCCTTTTTCTGGTGCAAAGAATCCAATACCTTGTGTCTTTCTAGCTAAGTGGCTGGTTAACGTTAACTAATATACTAACACAGCTAGTGAGGATGTGATCATAAATAAAGTCGAGTTACTGATCACGTAATCGAGTCAGTATCGTTAAGGTTAGCTGGCTAACAAGTTTGCTAAAGTACTGCAAAGAAATTGAGGGAGACCGACTACTTGATGAACTAAGACAACAAATCTTACCTGCATCCCTGGAATGCCACTCTGATCCGGGGAACGAGCCATGTCGTCATAAAATAAACAATCAGCTGAATTCGTAGTCAGTTGACGCCACTTTGTTTGCTAGCTAAATGAGTTACTGTAGCTAGCCCAAATCGGAGGAGAGTGCAAAGCGGTTTATGTCCAGCTAATGATACCTTGCGTTATTGGAATTATAATGCCTGATTTACACAAAGTCCCCAACTATCACGAAATAAGCTCAAAAACAATGCTTGTTTTTTTTGTTTTTTAGCTGCAATGTCTTGGAAGTTGTGCCTCTTCCGCAGATAGCAAACTAGCTAACGTTAGCTAGCTAAATCTTTAACAGAAGAACAAACTAGGCTCTGCACAAGTCTCACCAAACCTTAAATGTTTTCGAGAATATCCGATGAACAATGAGAATCATACAATAAATTGAGGATAGTCGTCTCATTTGTTGCCCCGTCCTCATCACTTTTCTCTATTGCCCTCCGCCATTTTTATAGCTGTCATTCTGACATTAGGGAAACACTTCAGGAAAACTACAGCCGTGCGCAGTGAACCGGAATATTCCTCCATGGAAGTGTTTAAGCAATCAAGACCCACGCCATTGGCCGCTCGATAGCCAATGGGCTCTCAGCAACGCTTCCACCGCTGCGTCCGAGGAGAATACATACCGCGTCCGAGGAGAATGCATAACGCGTCCGAGGAGACTTCATACCGCGTCCAAAGCGGAAAAGTAGCTTGATTGATACTGTCGGGAGTCACTGTAGAAATTCAGCCAGCTCCGATTGACTTACAAATATTGACGTATATACAGTGCTATATGTAAACTGCGTCAACTAGCTAACGAATGAGATAGGATTATTAGTTTCAGGTTTTAAAATACACAAACTACAGTTATGCTGGTAATGGATTGCATCTCTCTCTCACTCCCAACCTTCAGTCTGTATAGTTGCATTGTGTCCTGTTACCATGATGTCCCAGAAGGCAAGGAGTTGACAACAATGATGTAGTGTGTTTAATAAAACTTTAATAAATATGTCTATCTATGTTTAATAAAGCTGAATTGTTGATTGATATCAGTTGATATGACTTGAGTTGTCTCTTATTACTAAACTTCCTGGTATGGGTTTTGAATATATGAATACCTTAATTATCTGCCAATCAGCTGCCCCTGTGTCTTCCCCTCAGAAATAGACTTGTTGTGAGAAGAAACATATTGAAGAGAGAGAGGTAGGTTAAGTCTCAGTGACTGATGAAAAAAGTTCAAATATATATATATATTTGTCTAGGATTTATGACACGTCATTACAATGGACTTGTATGTATTGTAAAACATTACAATAGCTTTTGGTTGACAGACAAGTCTGAGATCGCTCGCTATACATCACTTCAGCAGTCTGAGTTAATTCACCTCAGAGTGAGTGCTCTCGATAGGCCTACTGCAGGGGACTTAGCGATTTGGTGGCCCGTTTAAAACAAAGACTGTTGAGGGGCGCCACTAACCCCAACTTGGTAATTGAAGAAAAATATGATTGTGGGGGAGGTAGAGGTGGTTTATAAGGTCAAGGATAAGGGGGAGGTAAAGGTAGAGGAGTTAAATGATATGCTGTATTTGTTATATTCTTCCAGAATGGAATTCTTGACAAGTATCTTTTTATATGAATTAAGAGAGAGCAATATGAAAAGAAGTCATGGGGCAGAGGTGGAGGTGGTTGAGGCTGAGGAGTGAACGACTCAAGGCCAGAGGAAAGTCAACACGGCAGCCACATGACACCAGGGCAAACAGCTGTAAACTCTCAATGTAACATGTTATACCAATTCTGTTTTATTGTTCCATTTAGGGTCTCATGATTGAAGGAGGTGGGGGCCATAAAGGAAGTCTTCTGTGCTGTTTCCACGTCCTGCAGATAAAATAAGATTAGGATTACATTTATGTGTTTGACCTATACTCCCATCAATATGGTTTAGAACCAAACATTCAACTAGCTTCTCTAATCCCATCAATATGGTTGAGAACCAAACAGTCAACTAGCTTCTCTAATCCCATCAATATGGTTTAGAACCAAACAGTCAACTAGCTTCTCTAATCCCATCAATATGGTTTAGAACCAAACAGTCAACTAGCTTCTCTAATCCCATCAATATGGTTTAGAACCAAACAGTCAACTAGGTTCTCTAATCCCATCAATATGGTTTAGAACCAAACAGTCAACTAGGTTCTCTAATCCCATCAATATGGTTTAGAACCAAACAGTCAACTAGCTTCTCTAATCCCACCAATATGGTTTAGAACCAAACAGTCAACTAGGTTCTCTAATCCCATCAATATGGTTTAGAACCAAACAGTCAACTAGTTTCTCTAATCCCATCAATATGGTTTAGAACCAAACAGTCAACTAGGTTCTCTAATCCCATCAATATGGTTTAGAACCAAACAGTCAACTAGGTTCTCTAATCCCATCAATATGGTTTAGAACCAAACAGTCAACTAGGTTCTCTAATCCCATCAATATGGTTTAGAACCAAACAGTCAACTAGGTTCTCTAATCCCATCAATATGGTTTAGAACCAAACAGTCAACTAGGTTCTCTAATCCCATCAATATGGTTTAGAACCAAACAGTCAACTAGGTTCTCTAATCCCATCAATATGGTTTAGAACCAAACAGTCAACTAGGTTCTCTAATCCCATCAATATGGTTTAGAACCAAACAGTCAACTAGGTTCTCTAATCCCATCAATATGGTTTAGAACCAAACAGTCAACTAGCTTCTCTAATCCCACCAATATGGTTTAGAACCAAACAGTCAACTAGGTTCTCTAATCCCATCAATATGGTTTAGAACCAAACAGTCAACTAGTTTCTCTAATCCCATCAATATGGTTTAGAACCAAACAGTCAACTAGCTTCTCTAATCCCATCAATATGGTTGAGAACCAAACAGTCAACTAGCTTCTCTAATCCCATCAATATGGTTTAGAACCAAACAGTCAACTAGCTTCTCTAATCCCATCAATATGGTTTAGAACCAAACAGTCAACTAGCTTCTCTAATCCCATCAATATGGTTTAGAACCAAACAGTCAACGAGCTTCTCTAATCCCATCAATATGGTTTAGAACCAAACATTCCATATCTAGGGCGGTTGTACAATTATTGGACAATAAACAAACAAAGTTGATTAGGAAATCCCAAGGTAGAAGTGAAGAGAAATGAGTGAATTTTATTGAAAAGAAAAGCATTAGAGAACATTTCTGTTTACAGCAGAAAAGTGACTTTCTGTTAAATAAAAATTAAAAACCCATTGCTTCCCAAATATAAAACGATTTCTTTAAATATTTGAATAAACACTCAAATGGTAGGTCTTGTCAATAAACACTAGAATTGCTTTGAAAAGAAGAATGAACATAATCTTTACAATGTATTATTGAACCCAACACAGCAAGACACTGTACCTTGCAAAATACAAATATTGCACTCCTTTTTTATATACATGAATAAACAGCTTGGAATATACTTATACGCAATGGATTTAAATATACAATCAAATTTAAAAAATCCCATTCTAAGACATTTAAATGATTAAGGTTGAATGCTAACTTTTTCATAGGAGGCTATTTTCCCAATAAATTGCAGCTTTGTAGAAATATAACACGTCTTTGTGTACATGTACAGAGAGATGAATGCCAATGTATGCAGCATATATTTAAGCAATAAGGCACCTCAGGGGACTAGTTTATGGCCAATATTCCCTCGGCTAAGGGCTGTTCTTATGTACGACGCAACACGGAGTGCCTGGATACAGCCATTAGCCGTGCTATATTGGCCATATACCACGAACCCCTGAGGTGCCTTATTGATATTATAAACTGGTTACTAATGTATATATATATTTTGAAATAGCCGTGGTAAATGGTCTGATATACCACAGCTTTCAGCCAATCAGCATTCAGGGCTCAAACCACCTGGTTTATAATGTTCGTCAAAACATCAATACAAAGAAAATCACTTGAAGAGTTCAGAGCAGAAGACAAATGATCGAAACAAACAGAGATCAAAATGAGACGACAGAAAGCTGATGAGGGCTAGTGACATCACATGCACATTTCTGTCGCTTTAAGGATCCCTATGGGGACGGCTCCACAGGAAACACTACCAGTGATGTCATATACAGTAGCAAGAAAAAGTATGTGAACCCTTTTTAATTACCTGGATTTCTGCATAAATTTGACATAAAATTTGATCTGATTTTCATCTAAGTCACAACAATAGACACAGTGTGCTGAAACTAATAACACACAAATTATTGTATTTTTCTTGTCTATATTGAATACATAATTTAAACATTCACAGTGTAAGTTGTAAAAAGTATGTGAACCCCCCTAGGCTAATGACTTCTCCAAAAGCTAATTGAAGTCAGGACTCAGCTAACCTGGAGTCCAATCAATGAGACTAGATTGGAGATGTTGATTAGAGCTGCCTTGCCCTATAAAAACACTCACAAAATTGGAGTTTTCTATTCACAAGAAACAAACAAAAGAGAACGCAGAAGACCTAAGATTAAGATTTGTCAACTTGCATACAGCTGGAAAGGGTTACAAAAGTATCTCTAAAGGCCTTGATGTTCATCAGTCCACGGTGTCTATAAATGGAGAAAGTTCGGCACTGTTGCTCCTCTCCCTACGAGTGGCCGTCATACAAAGATGACTGCAAGAGCACAGAGCAGCATGCTCAACGAGGTTAAGAAGAATCCTAGAGTGTCAGTTAAAGACTTACAGACATCTCTGGAAGATGCTAACATCTCTGTTGACGAGTCTACAATAAATAAAACACTAATAAACAAGAATGGTGTTCATGGGAGGACACCACGGAAGAAGCCACTGCTGTCCAAAAAAAACATTGCTGCATGTCTGAAGTTTGCAAAAGAGCACCTGGATGTTCCACAGCGCTACTGACAAAATATTCTGTGGACAGATGAAAATAAAGTTGTGTTGTTTGGAAGGAAGGAACACACAACACTGTGTGGAGAAAAAAAGGCACAGCACACCAACACCAAAACCTCATCCCAACTGTAAAGTATGGTGGAGGGAGCATCATGATTTGGGGCTGCTTTGTTGCCCCATGGCCTGGACAGCCTGCTATCATCGAAGGAAAAATGAATTCCCAAGTTTATCAAGATATTTTGCAATAGAATGTAAGGCTAGCTGTCTGCCAATTGAAGCTCAACAGAAGTTAGGTGATGCAACAGGACATCAACGCAATAGACAGAAGTAAATCATCAACAGAATGTCTTGAACAGAAGAAAATATGCCTTCTGGAGTGACCCAGTCAGAGTCCTGACCTTCTGGAGTGGCCCAGTCAGTGTCCTGACCTTCTGGAGTGGCCCAGTCAGTCCTGACCTTCTGGAGTGGTCCAGTCAGAGTCCTGACCTCAACCCCATTGGCCCAGTCAGAGTCCTGACCTCAACCTGATTGGCCCAGTCAGTCCTGATGCTGTGGCATGACCTCAAGAGAGCGATTCACACCAGACATCCCAAGAATATTGTGGAACTGAAACAGTTTTATAAAGAGGAATGGTCCAAAATTCCTCCTGACCGTTGTGCAGGTCTGATCCACAACTACAGAAAACGTTTGTTTGAGATTATTGCTGCCAAAGGAGGGTTAACCTGTTATTAAATCCAAGGGTTCACATACTTTCTCCAACCTGCACTGTGAATGTTTACATGGTGTGTTCAATAAAGACATGAAAACGTATAATTTTTTTGTGTGTTATTAGTTTAAGCAGACTGTGTTTGTCTATTGTTGTGACTTAGATGAAGATCAGATAAAATTGTATGAATCCAGGTAATTCTAAAGGGTTCACATACTTTTTCCTCCCACTGTATACATCATGGAACCCCAACACTCCACAGACAGGAACCCCAACACTCCACAGACAGGAACCCCAGTCAGGATGGAGGCTACACCAGTCTCCTGCCCCCCTTTTCTCTGTTCATGTGGCATTCTTTTAGTTGCCCCGGGTCCCATCCTCCACAGAGTGACTGTACTCTATACAACTGTGTAACACGGTCCTTTCTCCTGGCCCATTGGACAAGCCAGAGAAGGTGTGAGAGAAAATTAACAGAACATCAATATTGTCTCAGTTTAGCCAAAAGCAAACTTGATGATAAGGAGAACAGAAAAGCAAGAAATGGCCACTCATGGCAGCGCTGGCACAGAGCGTTTGAGGTCAGGAGTCAGCCAATCCGGTGGGTCTCACACCACAGAGGAGGAGTTGGGCAGGCCCACGATGGTGGCACCGCTGGGGGTACCACTGATGACGTTGAAGATGTGCAGTGAGTCTGGAAGAACGTTCTTCATGCCATCCTCCACTGGAATGATCTGGAAGGGAGCGACGGAGGGTGTTCAAGATAATGTTAAAGGAACAAATTATTCGTTCCGACAACTTAGTAAGAATGAATCACATGTAATAAAGTCCATGCCAAAGATGTTTTACCATCCAATCTGCTCATGTCAGCACAAAGGAAAAACAGAGGGAAAAGGGGGTTATCAAAATATCACAATAGCATGAAATATTATAAAATTACTATGAAATCCCAATGCCCTACTAATTATAACTATTACTTTCATAATAATACTCCAATTAAACTGTTTTACCAGTATTGCAATCAAAACAAACACAACAGATTATTCCAAAATGTACAAATAAACAAAAACGGCTGATGAACAAACAATGCTGGATCCCAATGTTTGTTACGATAGTAGGTAACTCATGCTTACTGGCTCGTGCATGATGGCGGACAGCTCTCTGGCCAGGTCTCTGTAGTTGGCCTTCATCTCGTCATGGTACTCCTGCTGGTCCTCTTTAATCAGCCGCTCGTTGATGCCCAGGCCATGGCCACACGCTTCCACAAA